>NC_045436.1:12915297-12927689 GCF_002776525.5 Piliocolobus tephrosceles | reverse complement strand
TTAAATTGAGGGTTATGAATTATGCTGGCAAGAAGATAAAATTGTTTCAAAGCTGGCACAATTTTTATTCTGAAGTTAAGATCTTTCAACAGAGAGTTCACATTGCTATTTTAGATGTTTGCTTTAAGCTAAGGAGTTTGTGGTTTTTATCTGCCACAGAAGTAATATAATCCCAAATCAAATTAAGCTGGTGCTATGTTACTTCCTTAGTTTTAAAATTCAATATTCTTGATAGTCATGACAGTTCCCTTTTTGAGATCTGATTTTTTGCAGTTCAGTGTTACTCCATAATGCCTAATAGATGCAAAGATAAATGTGGTACGGGCACATCTAGGCAGTTTGGGCTGAATACAGGAAGAATTCAAGCCCAGAACTAAACCACTGCCTTTCAAAGCTGATGTCATACAAGGAATGAAGAGAGAAATAAGTCAGTTTATTTTGCCCTTGCCCTGACCTTCTTACACCAACCACCTGGGGTTGAGCCAAACCTCTCAAGTTAAGGACACACTCCTCTATGAGACTACCCACACTCCAGACACCAGCTCCAAGCTTGAGGTTCCCCAGGCCACCTTCACTACTGAGCAACTGGCTACAAATCTGAGGGTCGCCACGACCTCTTTACATTTGACTCACTCACCAAACCTACAAAAGTGCTGTATTTTTTGTTATACTTTTATTACACCAAAAGGAAATTAGAATTATCCAAAGGGAGAGACTCATAGGGTGAGGTCTGACGGGGGCCTAACCTGAAGCTTCCATTGTCCTGTCTTTGTGGAGTCCTAGATGGCATTCTATTCAACAGACACTTGTGTGGCAATACTCAAGAGTATTGGCAACCAGGAGTTCTCCTGAGCTTCAGTGTCCATGGATTTTATTGGGACTTTATTACATAGGTGTAATTGATTGAATTTTCGCCATGCTACTCAATCTCTAGCCTCCCTACCTCCCTCAGGGATTAGGCTGTTATCACCCAGTTCAAAGCCCCAACCCTCTAATTACATAGTTGATCCTTCTGGTAATCCCATTCTAATTCATCTAATTAGCCTAAACTAAGAGCCCACTATGAGTCATCTTTGTTAGTATAAACTATCAGGTGTGATCTGAAGGGCTCACTATGATTAAGAAAGATACTCCTATCTCTTAGGAAATTCCAAGAATTTAAAGGCTATCTATCAGGAACTGGGGACAAAGATTAGTCAAATTCTTTATCACGTAGCCATGTCTAGTTAAAAGTATGAGTTCCTAAGGAAATGGGTTCAATATTTTAATGGTCTTTTCTTGTCCTATTTCTATTAATAATGGCCTATAATCCTCTTTGACGTCTACATTCTTCTCTAGGTTTCTTAGTAGTGAGGTCTAACTTGCTTCCTTCCTCCTGGGCTCTGAAACTAAGGAGAGAACTAGGTAATAGAATGGCTGGTACTTACAGAAAAGTACTACACAATAGGTATCACTCTAAGTGTTCCATAGTTGTCTCTCAGTTAAATTATAACAGAATCTTCTATGAGATAAGTACATTACTACCCGTATTGGGATCAGATTTCTCTGCATATATCAGATAATAAAAACAAAGCAAGGCTGGGTGCAGTGGCTCACACCTGTACTCCCAGCAATTTGGGAGGCCAAAGCAGGTGGATCACTTAAGGTCAGAATTTCGAGACCAGCCTAGCTAACATGGTAAAACCCCATCTCTACTAAAAATGCAAAAATTAGCCGGATGTGTTGTGGGCACCTATATAATCTCAGGTACTCAGGAGGTTAAGGCTGGAGAACTGATTGAACCTGGGAGGCAGAGGTTGAGTGAGCCAAGACTGCGCCAGGGCACTCCAGCCTGGGTGACAGAGCAAGACTCTGTCTCAGAAACAAACAAACAAAAAACCAAAAAAAAAAAAAAAAAAAAAACAAAGCCACTGACAGTACTAATGACAACCAGTAGCTTAAATATATAAATGTTTCTTTTCTCACATAGAAAAGGTGCAGAGGTAGATAGTCCAAGACTGGGATAGCGAGTAACTCTAAGATGGACAGAGAACATATTCTTCCCCTGCTCCTGTTCCGCCCTTCATTGTCCTTCACTGTACATACCAATATAGTTGTTCTAGCTCTAGACATCTATATAGAACAGCTATTTATAGTGAAGCTAAAAATAGAAGAGCTAGCATTCTATTTATTGCATCAGAAGATGGTAGTGACTTTTCCATGTAAAGAGACTTTCCCAAAGGGTCAGGCAGCATGCATACATACTTCTGACTCCCTGACTTACCCAGCAACTTGCAGTCCTGCAAGCTCCATTCATGGTAAGTGCTCTATAGAGGGGAACCATTTTTAAAATTGTTTAGACTATATTTTTTAATGCATCTTTTCTATGTTTAGATACACAAATACTTACTATTGTGTTCTGATTGCCTACAGCATTCAGTGCAGCATCATGCTGTACAGGTTTGTAGCCTAGGACCATAAGCTATGCCATATAGCCTAGGTGTATAGGAGGCTATGCCATCTGTGTTTGTATAAGCACAACCTATGATGCTTACACAACTGTCAAATCGCCCAATGATGCATTTCTCAGAAGGTATTCCCATAGTTAAATGGTGCAGGATTGTTTCCAAATGTCCAGTTTTCAATAAAATTATGAGGCATATGAAGATAAGGCCCATGCACAGAAAAAAACAATTAATAGAAACTGCCCTCAGGAAGCCCAGTTATTATGAGGGGATTTCAAAAAGGTTGTGAAAAATCGAATTGAAAGATAAAAATAAAAATATAAATTTTATTTCTCAACATAATAAGCTCCGTCAAGTTCAAGACACTTTTATCAGTGATGATACCAGCCATTTAGTTTATACTAAAAGAATTGAGGGTCCTGGGAATTTAACCATGTAAATGCAGTCTTTTTACATATTAACTGAAAAAAAAGGATGTTCTTTACAGAGATTTTTCAAGATTAGGAAACAAAAAAAAAGTCAGAAGGAGGCAAATCAGCACTGTAAGGTGGATGGCTAATGACTTTCCACTGGAAGTCCAGCCATATTGCCCTTGTTTGATGAGAGGGTTGAGCAGGAGCATTGTTGTAGGGGAGGACTTTCTGGTGAAACTTTTCTGGGTGTTTTTCTGATAAAGCTTTGGCTGACTTTCTTTAAACACTCTCATAACAAGCAGATGTTATTGTTCTTTGGCCCTCTAGAAAGTCAACAAGCAAAATTCCCTGAACATTCCCCAGAAGCTATTGTTGTGACCTTTGCACTTGATTGACCTGCTTTTGCTTTGACTGGACCACTTCTACCTTTTGGTAGCCATTACTTTGTGCTTTTTCTTTCTGATCAAACTGGAAAAGCCATGTTTCATCTCCTGTTACAATTTTTCTTTTTTTTTTTTTTAATTATACTTTATGTTCTAGGGTGCATGTGCACACCGTGCAGGTTTGTTACATATGTATACATGTGCCATGTTGGTGTGCTGCACTCATTAACTCGTCATTTACATTAGGTATATATCCTAATGCTATCCCTCCCCCCTCCCTCCATCCCTCAACAGGCCTCATTGTGTGATGTTCCCCTTCCTGTGTCCAAGTGATCTCATTGTTCAATTCCCACCTATCAGTGAGAACATTCAGTGTTTGGTTTTCTGTTCTTGTGATAGTTTGCTGAGAACGATGGTTTCCAGCTGCGTCCATGTCCCTACAAAGGACACAAACTCATCGTTTTTCATGGCTGCATAGTATTCCATGGTGTATCTGTGCCACATTTTCTTAATCCAGTCTGTCATTGATGGACATTTGGGTTGGTTCCAAGTCTTTGCTATTGTGAATAGTGCCACAATAAACATACGTGTGCATGGGTTTTTATAGCAGCATGATTTATAATCCTTTGGGTATATGCCCAGTAATGGGATGGCTGGGTCAAACGGTATTTCTAGTTCTAGATCCTTGAGGAATAGCCACACTGTCTTCCACAATGGTTGAACTAGTTTACAGTCCCACCAACAGTATAAAAGTGTTCCTATTTCTCCACATCCTCTCCAGCACCTATTGTTTCCTGACTTTTTAATGATTACCATTCTAACTGGTGTGAGATGGTGTCTCATTGTGGTTTTGATTTACATTTCTCTGATGGGTAGTGATGATGAGCATTTTTTCATGTGTCTATTGGCTGTATGAATGTCTTCTTTTGAGAAATGTCTGTTCATATCCTTTGCCCACTTTTTGATGGGGTTGTTTGATTTTTTTTTGTAAATTTGTTTGAGTTCTTTGTAGGTTCTGGATATTAGCCCTTTGTCAGATGGGTAGATTGCAAACATTTTTTGCATTCTGTAGGTTACCTGTTCAATCTGATGGTAGTTTCTTTTGCTGTGCAGAAGCTCTTTAGTTTAATTAGATCCTATTTGTCAATTTTGGCTTTTGTTGCCATTGCTTTTGGTGTTTTAGACATGAAGTTCTTGCCCATGCCTATGTCCTAAATGGTATTGCCTAGGTTTTCTTCTAGAGATTTTATGGTTTTAGGTCTAACATTTAAGTCTCTAATCCATCTTGAATTAATTTTCATATAAGGAGTAAGGAAGTGATCCAGTTTCAGCTTTCTACTTATGGCTGACCAGTTTTCCCAGCACCATTTATTAAATAGGGAATCCTTTCCCCATTTCTTGCTTTTGTCAGGTTTGTCAAAGATCAGATGGTTGTAAGTGTATAGTATTATTTCTGTGGGCTCTGTTCTGTTCCATTGGTCTATATCTCTGTTTTGGTTCCAGTACCATGCTGTTTTGGTTCCAGTACCATGCTGTTTTGGTTACTGTAGACTTGTAGTATAGTTTGAAGTCAGGTAGCGTGATGCCTCCAGCTTTGTTCTTTTGACTTAGGATTGTTTTGGCAATGTGGGCTCTTTTTTGGTTCCACATGAACTTTAAAGTAGTTTTTTCCAATTCTGTAAAGAAAGTCATTGGTAGCTTAATGAGGATGACATTGAATCTGTAAAATACCTTGGGCAGTATGGCCATTTTCATGATATTGATTCTTCCTATACATGAGCATGGAATGTTCTTCCATTTGTGTCCTCTTTTATTTCATTGAGCAGTGGTTTGTAGTTCTCCTTGAAGAGGTCCTTCACGTCCCTTGTAAGTTGGATTCCTAGGTATTTTATTCTCTTTGAAGCAATTGTGAATGGGAGTTTATTCATGATTTGGCTCTCTGTTTATCTGTTATTTGTGTATAAGAATGCTTTTGATTTTTGCACATTGATTTTGTATCCTGAGACTTTGCTGAAGTTGCTTATCAGCTTGAGGAGATTTTGGGCTGAGACAATGGGGTTTTTCTCAATAGACAATCATGTCGTCTGCAAATAGGGACAATTTGAGTTCTTCTTTTCCTAATTGAATACCCTTTATTTCTTTCCCTTGCCTGATTGCCCTGGCCAGAACTTCCAACACTATGTTGAATAGGAGTGGTGAGAGAGGGCATCCCTGTCTTGTGCCAGTTTCTAAGGGGAATGCTTCCAGTTTTTGGCTATTCAGTATGATATTGGCTGTGGGTTTGTCATAAATAGCTCTTATTATTTTGAGATACGTTCCATCAATACTGAATTTATTAAGAGTTTTTAGCATGAAGGGCTGTTGAATTTTGTCAAAGGCCTTTTCTGCACCTATTGAGATAATCATGTGGTTTTTGTCTTTGGTTCTGTTACTATGCTGGATTACATTTATTGATTTGCATATGTTAAGCCAGCCTTGCATCCCAGGGATGAAGCCCACTTGATCATGGCAGATAAGCTTTTTGGTGTGCTGCTGGATTTGGTTTGTCAGTATTTTATTGAGGATTTTTGCACTGATGTTCATCAGGGATATTGGTCTACAATTTTTCAAAGAAATTCTTCAGGATTTTGATACCAGTTGTTTAAAATTTCCATTGAAAGCTCTGCTCTTGTCTACAGCTGATCTGTTCACAACAGTTTGCACACATTGAGCAGAAAATTTGTTCGGTTTTAGATTTTTTTCAGCCAGAATTGTGTAAGCAGAGCGAATGGGGATATCGATGGTATTGGCTATTGTTTCTGCTGGTAATTATCAGTCCTCTCCAATTGAACATGAACAAGGTGACTTTTTTTCTTGCAAATTGATGTGGATGGTCTGCTGCTGCAGCCTTCATCTTCAACATCATCTTGTTCCTTCTTAAGCTGAGTTTATTCCTTCTTAAACTGAGTTATTCATGGTAAAATACTGATTTGTTTGGAAAATTGTCCCCAAAAACCTTTCATAGAACATCAATGATTTACTGTTCTTCAACCTATACTGCACCATAAATTTGATGTTTGTTCTTTCCTCAATTTGAGCAGAATTCATATTGCTCTGATAGTGGCTCTTTTAAAACTGATGCCTTATTTTTCCTGGTGCTTCAAAATTATCCTGTTCAGACATGTCACTATGAGTTTATTTTGTTACAAAATTTTTTTTGAAATCTATGCATAGTTTATAGGTTTTTTCTATAATATGCCTTTTTAAAGACGTCTCACATATATGGACTTCAAATCATTTATTTTAAATTTGTTACAAGAAATAAAGGAATCAGTGGCTAATGCACTAAAGGAGATCATGAAAATAATGTCACACCAAATGGATATCAATGAAGAGACAGAGTATGAACAGGACCCTAATAGGAATTTTGGAACTGAAAAGTACAATAATTGAAATGAAAAGTTCGCTAGAAGGACTAAACAGTAGATTTGAACAGGCAATGGAAAGAATCAGAGAGCTTGCATATCAGTCAAGTGAGACTGCTCAGTCTGAGTAACAGAATTAAAAAAGGAATGAAAAGTGAAGAGAGCCTAAAGACCTATGGGATACCATCAAGCATATCAACGAAAGCATAATGGGATTTCAAGAAAAATAAAAGAGAAAGAAAGGGAGCAGAATCAATATTTGACAAAATAATGGTGGAAAATTAAGACACATTATATGCAAACTATCAAAAATCAAAGTCAGAGATAATTTGGAAAATAGCAAGAGAAAAGCAGTTTGTCACCAACAAGCAGTTTGTCACCTACAAGTTATTAATATGAGAATAACTTCTGATTTTACATCAAAATCTATGGAAGCCAGAAGGCAGTTAGATGACATATTCCAAGTGCTGAAAGAAAAAAAAAATTCTATATTGGGAAAAATTATTCTTCAAAAATAAAGGGGGAAATTAAGATATTTTCAGATAAATGTAAAAATGGCAGCATTCATTGCTAGTAACTTTCTTGCTCTGCAAAAATGCTAAAGGGAGTCCTTCAGGCTGAAATTAAAAAATGCTATGCAGTAACTATGTTTTTCCTACCTAGCTTAAAAGACAACTGCATAAAACAGTAAATCTATATTGAAGGGACACTGTATATAAACATGTAATTTGTAATAATATCAACAAAAAGTAGGGAGATTGAGTGGTATAGGAGCAAAGCTCTTATAAAATTGAAATTAAATTGGTATTAATCTAAACTAGATTGAAGTCAAAATTTGAACTAGATTGGTATTTGTTTGAACTAGATAAAATCTGGGAGAGTGATGCCTCCAGCTTTGTTCTTTTTGCTCAAGACTGTATTGACTATTTGGGGTTTTTTGTAGTTCCTTTTGTAGATCCATATGAATTTAAGGATTTTTTTCTCACTTTTGTGAGAAATAGTACTGCAATTTTGATAGGGATTGCAATGAATTTTGCACATCACTTTGGGTAGTAGGGACATTTTTTTCAATATTAATTCTTTCAATCCATGAGCATTTGATATCTTTTCATTTATTTGTATTTTCTTCCATTTCTTTCACCAGCATTTTATAGTTAACAGATATTTTTCCACCTTGGTTAAATTTACATCAAAGTATTTATTGTAAATGAGATTGTTCTCTTAATTTTCTTTTCAGATAGCCCATTATTAGCATTTAGAAATGCTACTATTTTTGTATGTTGATTTTGTATCCTGCAACCTTATGAATTTTTTATCAGATCTAAAAGTTTTATGATAGAGTCTTTAGGGTTTTTTATGTATAATATCATGTTAACAAAAAATAGAGACAATTTCATTTATTCCTTTCCTGTTAAAATGCCTTCTATTTCTTTCTTTTGCCTAAGCTCTGGCTAAGTACTCCACTAAATCAACTCAAAATGATGAAAAACTTAAATATTCAGGTCTTACCTGAAACCATACAATTACTAGAAGAAAACATAGGGGTAAAACTTCATGACATTGTTCTGGGCAATAATTTTTAAAGACATGACCCTAAAAGCACTGGCACCAAAAGCAAAAATAGGCAAATGGGATTACATCAAACTAAAGGCTGCTGCACATCAAGAAAAACAAATAACAAAGTGAAGAGAAAATCCACAGAATGAGAATAAATACTGGCAAATCATGCATCTTGTAATGGGTTAATATTCAAAATATGTAAGGAATTCAAGCAACTCAATAGCAAGAAAATATATAACCTGATTTAAAAAATGGGCAAAGAACCTGAGCAGACACTTCTCAAAAGAAGACACACAAATGGCCAATAGGTACATGGAAAAATGCTCAGCATCATTAATTATTAGGGAAATACAAAATAAAAGCACAATGAGATATCACATCACACCCACTGGTAAAAAAGAGGAAATAAAACAAGCGATAGGGAGAATGGGGAGAAGAGAGCTCATACATTTTTGGTGAAATTGTAAATTAGTACCTTTTATGGAAAATGGTATGGAGTTTCCTCAAAAAACAAAAAATAAAACTGCTATATGACCCAGTAATCCCGCTTCTGTGTATCTATCCAAAGGAGCTGAATTCAATATGTCAAAAGGATGTCTGCACTCTCGTGTTTATTGCAGCTTTATTCACAATAGCCAGCATATAGGAACAATGTAAGTGTCTATCAGTGGATGAATGGATAAAGAAAATGTGGTAAATATACATAATAGAGTAGTATTCAGCCTCTAAAAAGGGAAAAAGTCTGTCATTTGCAACAACATGGATGAATCTGGAGGACATTATGCTAAATAAGTCAGAAACAGAAAGACAAAGATCATCTGATCTAATAAAGTTATGGAATTGGAGAGCAGAAGAATAGTTACCAGAGGCTGGGGGTAGGGTAATGATAAAGAGAATAGGGAGTTGTTGATCGAAAGGTTCAAAGTTTTAGACAGATAGGAGGAATTGGTTTTGAGATCTAGATCTATTCCACTGTAGGGTGGCTATAGTCAATAATAATGTATTATATATTTCAAAATTATTTAGAGAGTAAATTTCAAATGTCTCACCATAAAAAATGATAAGCAAGTGAAGTGATGGGTAAGTTAACTATTTTGATTTAATCCTGCCATACTGTATATGTATATTAAAACATCACATTTTACCACATGAATGTACACAATTATGATTTGTCAATCAAAAATTTCTAAAAATAAATTCAATAATATATGCAATATAGATACAATTGTTTAGCCATACGTGAAAGAATGAATTTGGATGCCTATCTCACACCATTTTACAAAAATTAACCCTAAAAGTGTCAGATAATTAATTTTAATTCTTGTTTTAAATTACACCTATACAATTAAACCTATACAATTCTTAGACGGAAACATAGGTGTAAATTTTTGTGACCTTGGATTAGGTAATGGTTTCATAAATATGATACCAAAAGCACATGCAACAAAAGAAAATAATAAATGCATTGACTTCATAAAACATTAAAAACTTTTGTCAAACAAAGGACATTATTAAGAAAGTGAAATGACTACCTTTAGAACAGGAGAAAATATTTGCGAATTATATATTTGCTAAAGGTCTAATATCTAGAATATAAAAGAACTCCTACAACTCAACAACGAATAGCCAAATGACTCAATTTTTTTAAATGAGCAAAGGACTTGAACAGATATTTCTCTTAAGAAGTCCTGCACAGCCGGGCACCTACAGGGCCGGGCGCGATGGCTCACGCCTGTACTCCCAGCACTTTGGAAGGCCAAGGCAGGCAGATCACAAGGTCAGGAGATCGAAGCCATCCTGGCTAATACGGTGAAAACCCGTCTCTACTAAAAATACAAAAAATGAGCTGGGTGTGGTGGCGGGCGCCTGTAGTCCCAGCTACTCGGGAGGCTGAGGCAGGAGAATGGCGGGAACCCAGGAGGTGGAGGTTACAGTGAGCCGAGATCGTGCCACTGTACTCCAGCCTGCGTGACAGAACGAGACTTGGTCTCAAAAAAATACAGAAAAAAAAGTGTGGTATACATATGCAACGGGTTATTATTTAAGCATGGATGAGCCTTAAAAACATTCACTTGTGCTGAGTATAAGAAACCAGATGCAAATGTCACGTATTGTAAGATTTTGTTTACATGAAATATCTGGAATAGGCAAATCCAGAGATCAGCAAATCCAGAAAATAGGTAAATTCAAAGAGGCAAAAAGTATTACTCATGGGATGAGGGGAGGAGGAATGGGGAATGACTGCTTGATGGATAAGTGCCTTCTTTTTGGAGTGATGGAAATTATCTGGCATTAGATAGTGATATGTTTTGAGTATTATGTAAGTCACTGAAATGATACACTGTAAAATGCTTAAAATGCTGAATTTAACTTATGTGAATTTTGTATCCAGTTTTTAATAAAAGATCTTTGCTCCAGGACATCCATCTACCTTCTCAGTCCAAGGCCCTCAGCAGCTTATTTTACATTTTCCCAGGAATATTATAACTTTTGAGAAACAAACTGCTTTTTTAAACATCACACTGGTAAAAATCAAGAAAGTGAGAGTTCCATGTTTTTCTTTTAATTGCTTTAAGGTATATTGTGAAGATAAACTAAATTTGAATAATTCTGAATAAATTAGTGGAAAATAATGACTTTATTGTTGGTCAACTGCAGGGAAAATAAACTATTACGTTTGGATAAACTTAGGCTTTTCCTTTTGAAGGTTGCTAGACTAGCTATTAATGTACTGTAACTTCCACAAGGTTTCTTTCTGCTGGTGAAAGATTTTTTATTTTCCATTTTCTGATCAAAGCACTCCACTTGACAACATTCAAAAATGCGTGTGCCTGTGCCTTCTCCAAAACACCTTTGGTATGTCGGTGAGACCTCATCATCCTCTAGTGGCTATATTGAAAAGTTACATTCCACATAGATGTCCACTTGAGCTTTAGCCAGTAGATACCGTCCCGAGTGCTCACTGTGATACTCCAAGCAGTTTCTTCTGGGTAACTTCCAGAGGATCACAGCTCACGAGAACTGAGACTACTCAGATTTAGCTCCATTTTGATGGAATGAAATACTATGTTTGTCTTTTCTTTCTCCCTGTTTCTATTCTCTTTGCACCATCTCATATGCCAAAATATTCTGTAGAATATTTATTTTCTATTTTGAGCCACAACTATCACTATTATATAGACTCCTAATACATTTTTCTCAATATTTAGAAAAAGTGATAATCATAAGTAGTGTAAAATATTCCAGTCACTGAGTATGTACTATTAAAACATTTTATCCTTAACACCAAACAGCCATAGGAGGGTTTTGTTTTGCTTTATTCCCCCACATATAGTCTCTTCAAAAAAATGTATATTTTGGATCCCACAAATAAATGTATTGAGACATCAAGAAACAGGTAATCATTTATAAAATTTTCAACTGGCACTTAATTTTTTTACTGATTCCAACCAAGAAAAAAGTAATGCAAATGTAAATCCCTTTAAAAATTATTTCATGAAGACAGAAATAGCTGCTGGATTTAAAATCTAATTTATAATGTAGTGATAAGAATAATAATGTCAAATGTCATATGACTATGTAGAAACAGCATGTAGTTTCAAGCAACTAATGAGCTCTTTTGGAAATAAATACTTCTCTTTTGGATAAATACATATTCTCTTTTGGAACTAATTCAATATTATCTTTTAATACCTGAAGCAGAGGGATACCAGAATATTGCTGCAAACATATGGGGGCAAGACTTTTATCCAATATTAAACATGTCTATAATATAAATATATTCTTTTAAAAATTATCTTTTTTATAAGAAGGAACTGTGTTGTATATTTATTTCAAATATTCTATATTTAAAACTGCTGTTATAGGAATATTACAGGAAATATTTCTGTGTGGTTAAAAGAAGGCAAATTAGATATAAAATTTGCTTGGATGTATTAACTTGAGCTTTGGAAAGAGCCAGGAAAGACATTGAGATTTTTTTTTGCATCTTTCTAGTCTTCCCTCCTTTCTCCTTCCCTTGAAACTGTAGGATTACCTCTCCCCACTCCTTACACCAATTTTGCTGTCTTTCTGGGAAAACTTTTCAGAGAGAACAAACTAGATAAATAGAGAGAGAGAGAGCGGGAGAGATAGATAGATAGATAGATAGATAGATAGATAGATAGATAGATAGATAGATAGATAGAT
>NC_045436.1:12873658-12915287 GCF_002776525.5 Piliocolobus tephrosceles | reverse complement strand
GATAGATAGATAGATAGATAGATAGATAGATAGATAGATAGATAGATGCTATTGTAAATACCATTCTACTGTCTCTTTATTAAATACCACATTCCCAATTAGTTATGTGTAAATTATCTATGGTCTGAATTTCTCACTCTTATTGCACTTTATGGTCTTGGTAGACTGAGATCAACACGAGAGTACAGTTACCTCCAGGATAAGAAGATAGGTCAATTTTAGTACAGTGTGACTGCATAAGTGTGAGTGGATTTTTCCTTGCTATTGATCAATTTTACTAGCTAAGATATTTGATATTTGTTTCATAACACTAAAAATATGTGTAAATATTCTCTTATCAACACATTTGTTGTCAGCCCTCCATATCTGTGGGTTCCATATCTGTGGATCCAACCAAATGCAGTTTGAAAATACGTTTTAAAAATGGATGGTTGCATCTGTACTAAACACATATAGCCTTTTTTTTTTTTTTTACTAAAAATTCCCTAAACAACATAGTATAACTATTTAAATAGCATTTACATCATATTAGGTATTATATGTAATCTAGAGATAATTTAAAGTATATGGGAGGATGTGCATAGTTTGCATGCAAATACTACATTCTTTTATGGGGATTTAAGCATCCATGGGTTTTAGTACCTGTGAGGGGTCCTGAAACCAATCCCCACGGGATACTGAGGGACAATTATATTCTCTATTACTTCCTTTGATGAGGTTACTGACCTCCACTGATAAATTCTCATGCATTTGTAATGGACTTAACTGAAATGTTTATGTAATACATGTAGTATTAATGAGCAATTTCTATGGGTTTTATTTTTGCAATAAGTTGGATTACTCCCTAAACTGTGAGGTACTTAATGTCTTATACATCCTTATAGTCTGTGATGCCCACAGTAGGTAGTCAATATTTGCTGAACAGAAGTTAAACATTTTATAATCACTATATATGATATCTCTTTGGCATAAATGGGTTTTTGATGTGTTAGAGTTTCATATGCTTAAAACTGTGTTCAAAAGAAAACTCTACCTTTGTGTCAAAAAGATTTACACAGTTTGCTTTTTAAAGTCTGTGTGAATGAAACAGTACTCTGTCTTATGTCACAGCTGGGCACTCCAATTCACCCCTTTGAGTCCAGTACTGCTAATTCCCTGACTAGCTTCCCTAGGAAAGGATATTCTTTTAAGTCTGGCGCTGTGCTGTAAACATACTCCTGTTTATTCCAGCTAATGAGAAACAGGCTGTCTGGAAATGTGTCTCTGAGGAAAATACTGAGCAAAGCTTTAGAAAATAAAGCTCTCCAGATTGATTGAAAAGATAACATTCGGTAACACAGTGCAAGCAAAACTATAATATCAAGCTCAAAAGAAGGCAAATTAGGTATAAAATTTGCTTGGATGTGTCAACTGGAGCTTTGGAAAGGGCCAGGAAAGACACAGATTTCTTGCATCGGTCCAGTCTGGCCCCTTTCTCCTTCCCTTGTAACTTTAGGATTGCCTCTCCCATTCCTCACACCAATTTTGCTGTCCTGCTGGGAACCCTTTTCTGGTCTTGTTATCTCTCTTTAAGATCAGCCAGGCTGTCTCTTCCTCTTTTTCTTCTGGTAATAAGGTGTCTAATAGTTTATAGCCTTTTAATCTAATGGCGCTTCCTGTGGACAGTTTCAAATCTCTTCTTTAGATACTTTCATTTGAAAAGCCGCTAACTTTTGAAACATAGTCTTTATTATCAAAAAGTCTGTTAGGACTGTGCCTTACTGAGCATTGACTTTTGTCCTTGGAGAATACTTTTATCAAAAATATACATTATTTCACTTATTCACTTAGGGTAAAATGCCTAACAGTAGACAAGTGACAAGACTTAAAAAAAAAAAAAA
This sequence comes from Piliocolobus tephrosceles, assembly GCF_002776525.5. Classification (NCBI taxonomy): domain Eukaryota; kingdom Metazoa; phylum Chordata; class Mammalia; order Primates; family Cercopithecidae; genus Piliocolobus; species Piliocolobus tephrosceles. The sequence goes on along the minus strand of NC_045436.1, from coordinate 12,913,407 downwards.
AGTTGTTTCTCACCAAATTCTAAATCTCTTGAATCTCTCATCTTCATAATTCTTCAACTCCTTGAAAGGATATGAACTGCTTATTGGTCATTAACTTCTTTGTAAATCCAAGTGGAACTCCCGTTTTAAATACATCCTCTATTGATTCTAAACAATACTCTACATTTGTCTGTGTTGCCCATTCCCTTAAACTTCAGCCATCGCTGAAACTTAATTGATTTCCTGATGCTACCAAAAGAGCAATATCATCAGTGCTCCCTCATTAATCATGTTCCTTCAGAAAACATTTATGTTTCTTGTTATTTTCCTATAAGAAGAGAAGAAAGTCTGTTTTGGACTTCGTTCAACCAACACTATTAGGCAATTTCCACTAATAAAAAGTGTCATGAGCCATGATAGAAAAGTTTTACTACTTTAAGAATTTTTTCCACTTAATAGCCAAAGAGTATCTGAATTTTGGAGATAACACATAAGTGTAGAGCTTCAGGTTCTACAAATAACTAGGGTGTAGAAAAAAAAACTTGATCATCTCCCCAGGAAATACTACGACTACCAATACCACGACCACTCCTAACACCGCTACTATAACCACCAATACCACAACCACTCCTAACAACACTACTATAACCACTGATACCACAACCACTCCTAACACCACTACTATAACTACCAATAGCACAACAACTCCTAACATCGCTACTATAACCAACAATACTATAACAACTCCTAACTCCGCTACTATAACCAACAATACCACAACCACTCCTAACACCGCTACTATAACCGCCAATACCACAACCACTCCTAACACCACTACTATAACTACCAATAGCACAACAACTCCTAATACCGCTACTATAACCAACAATACCACGACCACTCCTAACATCGCTACTATAACCACCAATACCACAACCACTCCTAACACCGCTACTATAACCGCCAATACCACTACCACTCCTAACACCGCTACTATAACCGCCAACACCACTACAACTCCTAACACTGCTACTATAACCGCCAATACCACAACCACTCCTAACACCGCTACTATAACCGCCAATACCACTACCACTCCTAACACCGCTACTACAACCGCCAACACCACTACAACTCCTAACACTGCTACTATAACCGCCAATACCACAACCACTCCTAACACCACTACTATAACTGCCAATACCACAACCACTCCTAACACCGCTACTATAACTGCCAATACCACTACAACTCCTAACACCGCTACTATAACCAACAATACCACAACCACTCCTAACACCACTACTATAACCGCCAATACCACAACCACTCCTAACACTGCTACTATAACCACCAATACCACAACCACTCCTAACACCGCTACTATAACTATCAATACCACAACCACTCCTAACAACACTACTGTAACCCAATATACCACAACAAATCCTAACACCGCTACTACAACAATTTCACATTTCACAGCATTTCCTCTTTTCATAGCTTCAATTGCAGCCAACATGGAATCAAAAGAGAACCAGAACTTTCGTTGTGAGAATGTTTTACACTTATTCCATTTACACATAACACTTAATCATAAAAGTAGAACAGGTAATCTCAGTGATATTTCATTGGAGGCTCTAAGAGGCTAAATGAATGACTTGATTAAGTTTACCAGGTTTATAGCAGAAATCTACTAACGTCTACATTTCTGACCTACAAATGGCCAATGGGTCTAAATTTATGGGCCATAAACATTCAAGGTTCTACAGACTTACTTGAAAGAGGTTCATGTCTACACATATATATTTATAAACTAAAGAAATTGCAATAATATCTTTGTATTTTTCAATGTGATGAAATATAAATTTACTTTTAAATTTTATTGGATTTAGAGTGTATTTTTATTATGTATTTCTTAGGTAATGATTAAAAATAAAATTACTACTACGATAGTGTCTGGATTCTTTTTTAATGTTAAGGAAAGATTTTCATACCAAAAACTGTTGGGATCCCCTGTAATAAATTATGATTCAGGTTGCTGTATTTAATTATGATTTGGGTCTCTGGGCCACAGATAAAGCTAGGAGAAGGAGAGAACTCATCAATGAAGAAAGCAAAGCTTCTTTTGGTTTCTATCCACCTTTTCTATAGTTTTTAGTCCCATCTGTCACATCTTCACCCCTTACATGTCTCTCTTTGCTCTTCCATCAGAAAAAACAAACAAACAAAAAAACCTCATGATGTTTATGGAAGCTGCATGTGTTTTTACTAACAATATTTATTGAACGTCTATTGTGGATGTGGTAATGTGCTATACACCTTATACACTTCAACTCATTTTGTTCTGACATCAACCATATAAAGTGGATATTACTCGTCATATGTTGCAGATGAAGAAACTGAAGTTCAGAAATATTTACCCTTCAAAGTCACAAAACTGATGAATTGCAAATTCATGATTCAAAATCACAGTGGACAAATCCCAATGCCTACATTCCTTCAAAGGTAAATATTTGAATTTTTACAATTTTAAGGCTCAGTTATGAAGTTAAGTTATGTAGGTCATTCTAGAGTATAGAGTTTCATTTTGCTATTTTAAAGTAACATCTGTTCTTTGAATATAGAGGCGGTGTCTTCTATGTTCACCTGTGAATCTTCAGCACATAGCAAAATGTCTGGCATATACCAAATGCCCAAAGAAGTCTTTTTAAATCCTTTCTCAATCTTTTCACTTTCTACATTCAGTTAATTCAATAATTCTCTCGCAAAAATGTCTCTCGAATTTTACTTTGTTCACCAGAATTCATATATTGAAGCCTTAACCCCCGACATTACTATATTTTGAGATAGGGTCCTTAAAGAGACAATTTACATGTAAATAACTGAGTGTGTGGAAGTTAATAAAGAGCCAGTAGAATATTAGTTACAGTAGCATGCACTACATATATATCTCGTTCTCTCTGGGTTTATACACAATTGCCTACTGTCCTATCCCTGTAACTGCAACAGTAAGTATTGAAAGTTGGGTCATAAGGGTGGGACCCTAATCCAATACGACAGACATCCTTATAAGAAGAGGAAAAGACACCAGCAAAGCATGCACAGAGAAAAGGCCATTTGAGGACAAAGCAAGAAGATGGCCATCTGAAATTCTAGGACAGGTGTCCCAGAATAAACCACCTTTAAACTGATTTCAAACCTTTTGTGGAATTATTCATGCTAAATATGCCATAGTGTTTATATTTCTAGGCCAACATGATAAGCATATTAAAAATGACTCTGAAGCAGATCACAAGTAGAATCTAAATTATTGACTTTTTAGAAAATTATTTAGCAATTTCCTCGCTTAGGAAAATTTAATTTTAGGCTACTTTGCATGGTTTCCAACTGTAACTTTCCATGGGAAAAAAAATATGGGAAAATGTGCATGATATACTTCACATCGTTTAAAATGCCTAATGACCCCACCTTTCTGAATATTGCTCTCAATGTTACATTCCTAAGAACTTCATTTCTTGAATCACCAAAGTTTGTTAGTAAAAACCTAGGTATGGAGGTTAAAAATTGTTTTTACAATTATTAGGCTACAAATAGTTATTACATAAAATTTGCAGATACAATAGAAATTTGCCTGTCAAATATTTAACCAATTTGACTATAGTGTCAAATCTTCTTATCGTGGATGATCTGATGATTCTTTGCTCACTGAGGACAATAGCGTAGGAGTAAAATTTTAGTTATTTTTAAGAACCCATTTCTTAAAACGTATGGCATGAATTGCACTCATTATTTCCAGCTTGAAGTATTCCACCAGAATTACTGTTTCTTCGTTTGTGGTATAATCATGGGAAGTTCATCCAAGGGCAGAGTGGTAAGTGTAGAAAATCCTGGGTTATTGCAACACATGGGGACTATATTTGGCCTTCCAATAAAGGATTACTTGGTCCAAAGTTTTAGCATGCAGCATCTAGTATTCCAGATAAAACATCATGTTTCTCTTAAAACCCTAGTCAAAGTTCTGGTCAAATAGCATACCAGCTTTTTTTTTTTGCCCAGGCAAAACTGTATTGTCATTATGTCAGTGATATCCAGTTAATACCTTGTTAATGGCCTATACACTCTAGTAGGCTTAAAAAAAAAAAATCTTTGTAGGGTGGGGATACAGATGAACATAAATCATAATTAATTAACAGGCCACAAAGATTGACATGAAAATAATAGCTTCCTGGTTCCTTCAAATCTAATCTACCATCAAATTTTTAGAGTCAAAGCAATCTCTTTGACAGCCACTTGAGTTAATTTGAAATTAGGTAAGTGGGGAAAGCATAGAAGCTTTCCTTTTATTGAATATAAATTAACTTCTAAAACATGGAAAAATAACCTTCCCTGTGATTTTGTGATTGGTGATCATATTGGAAAATTGTTCAAAGGTATTAAAAATACAGATTAAATAATGGATAATCTTTTACAGCTTTTATTTTTAGTGTCCCTTGGAAATCCCAATTCTTTAATTACTCTTAAAGAAAGAACACATTTTCATAATCTTCAATTTAGGTTCAATAGAGCAACAACAATCTTTGGATCAAGACAAGTCTAGGTGTAAATTCTCTATTTTTAACTTGTAGTAACCACTCTAGATGCCAAGTTTCCCTTCATAAAACTAGGGTAGTACAGGCTCACTATCCCTTATATACAATTCTGAAACCCCCAAACCACTAGAAACCATTTTTTTCTTACTTTGCAGAAAAACCTGATGTGACCTGAATCCATGTCTGATTAGAACTGACATGAAGCTACTTATAACCTTTACTTATTCTATCCTGTGTAGATATGCATCCATTTCACTGAGGAAATATTAACGTTGTTTACCGCAGAAAGACACCCCAGGCGTAAAACCCAAAGATTTCAGAATTCTGAGACATATTTAGCCTGAAGGATTTCACATAAGGGATTATGGACCTGTAATACCAATGATGAGGATTTATATGCAGAGTAAAAAAGCAATCAATATTAATAAATAATGCTTGACCCAAAGTAGATTTTTTCAACAAACACATTGTTTCCTGTTCCTTCACAGACAAATGTTCTGTGCAAAATTATATTCTTGTTAAATGGTCCATTTATTGTCTGACCTCCCCAATAAGTGCATGATGACATCTTTAAAAAAAAGAATAATTTTGGTTCAGATCTATAAGATATAACAAACTACAATTATGATGTTTGGAATGATTCCAACACAATATTACAGTTTTTGTTAGAGGCCAAGCCATGGACAATTTCTTATTGTCTTACCTTACTGGGCACGCCCAGTGCCGGCCATGTATTGTGACTTGCACAGACAGGAAGGCCACTAGGATCCTGAAATGCTAGAAATAACTCAAAAATAAAAAATAAACACCAGCAGTAAAAAGTTAGACAATGGAGAAAATGATTTAGAAGGAAAGCCTAAATAGTTTAACTCACTGTTTGACTATAAAAACGGGTAAAGAGAATGGCATATTCAGAAAGTATCTAAACCAAGGTCAGTGAGAGAACTACTTAACATGACACTAGAGTGAATAACCTTAAAGGAATGTTATTCTCATTTATCAATTCAAGGTGACGATAGAACCAGTTCATCATTTTGATTTCAAGATTTACAGTTTTCCAAGTGTATCTTGGCTATTGCCTTGTTCTCTTGAGTCTCTAAATACCGTTCACTAAGCCCAAATTAATTGTCGGAAGGCACATAGTGAAGCAGTAATAGTGGTTAGTGATGTTTGTTTCATCAATGAAGCTACTGCTCTTTCCATAAGTATGAGTAATTGGTTAAAAATGTGCAAAGGGAAACTTGGGAAGTCTGAGGGATTTTCCAACTCCAACAACCAATTCCCTGATTCTCTGGACACCAGCTGGGTGTGTAACAACTCAGTTCAATTCTGACACACAGAGTTAGCTCAAACCTCACAGCTTAAAGGCTTAGTCCCACAAGACTACCCCCACTTCAGGTGTCCGTCATAAAACCTGGGCCTCCAGTACTTCTGACCAACTGGTTATAAATTCAGGATTCTCCTGATCCCTTCCTAAGGTTTGATAATTTGCTAGAATGCTTCACAGAACGCAAGAAGATGCTTCTGTTTACTGGTTTATTACAAAGGATACAAATGAATGTCCAGATAAAGAGATACATAGTATGAGGTTCAGAAGGATTTCCAAGCACAGGAGCTTCCGTATCCATCTCCGGGTGGACAAGTTCTCTAATTCTAAAGCTCACTGATTCCTGTTATTCAAGAGTTTTTATAGAGCTCATTCTCCAGGCCCTCTTCCCTCCCTGAAGTCAAGGGTGGGGCTGAAAGTTTCCACCCTCTAATCACTTGGTCTTTCTGGTAACCAGCCCCAAACTGAGGCTATGTAGGGATCCCATGCAAAGTCAACTAATTAGCATACATTCTGCTGTGGAAAGGAGCTCTTTATACATAAAAGAAGACTCTCCAGTCAGGAAATTTCAAGAGTTTTAGGAGCTCTGTGCTAGAACTGGGACAAAGAACAAATATATTTCTTATTACACTACAGTAGTGCCCCCTACCCCTTATCTGTGGTTTTACTCTCCATGACTTCAGCTGCTTGTGGTCAACCACAGTTTAAAAATAGTAAACGGAAAATTACAGAAATAATTAATTTTAAATATTAAATTGGACATCTTTCTAAGTAGTGTGATGAAATATTGCATTGTCCCTCTCCAGCCCATCTGGAACCAGAATCATCTCTTTGCCCAAAGTACCCATGTTCTATATATTGCCTGTCTGTTAGTCACTTAGTGACTGCTTTGACTATCAGATGAATTGTCAGCAGTATCATTGCAGTGCTGTGTTAAAGTAACCCTTACTTTAATTAACAGTGGTCCCAAAATTCAAGGCTAGTGAGCTTGGATTTGCCAAGAGAAGCTGTAAGGTGCTTCCTTTAAGTGAAAAGGTGAAAGTTCTTGTGTTAGTCCATTTTTGCATTACTATAAAGAAATATCTGAGACTGGGTAACTTAGAAGAAAAGAGGTTTAATTGTGTCATCCTTCTGCATGCTGTACAAGAAATAGTACCGGCTGGGCATGGTGGCTCACGTTTGTAATCTCAGCACTATGCAAAGCCGAGGCAGGCAGATCACTTGAGGTCAGGAGTTTGAGATCAGCCTGGCCAGAGATAGTGAAAACCCATGACTACTAAAAATACGAAAATTAGCTGAAATTATTAGGTGGCACATGCCACCATGTAATCTCAGCTACTCAGATGCTGATGAGAATTGCTTGAACCCAGGAGGTGGAGGTTGCAGTGAGCCGAGATCGCACCATTGCACTCCGGGGCAGCAGAATGAGATTCCATCTCAAAAAAGAAACGTAGTACCAGCATCTGAAATTGTAAAAGAGAAAGAAACTTGTCCATAGTATGCACAAGATTCAGTATTATCTGAGGTTTCAAGCATCCATAAGGAGTATGGCAGGACATCCCACATGGACAAGGGGAAGCTACTATATAGACGGGAATTTTTAAAAACTATTTTCTGAAAACCCATTATTTCCAGACCAACTATAGCATGGAGAAATCATATAAATACTATTAGTGTTTGACTAATTAACACTTCAAAAAGAGAACCAGAAAATCAATATAGAAAAATTTATACTGTCAAGAATGGGGAGGGGGAGCATCCAGGTTTATCATCTCTCCCAGGAGAAGGAATGGAACATTACATTTTACACACGAGTTTTTTTATGGAAGACTATTTTTCAATGTTAAAAATCTCTCTCTCCCAATATTAACTAATTTGGAAAAAAATAATTCAACTACATATCAGAGGACTATTACCAAGTTCTAATGTAGTGAAAATTGGCAAATTATACACCAGAGAGATAGGATTTCATGATCTTCCTATTTTTTCTTTACAAAATATCAGGGAAACCTTACTGTCTCACTCTAGCTGGATATTAATGACAATTATTTTTTGGTACAAACTCTTTTCAGATATACTGATTTCCTCTATTTTCCTCCTTGCATTAGTTTTACTCCCATGAGAATGACTTCCATTCCCTTATTGCGCAAGGCCGAAAATCCCCGTAAATAGCTGTCAATCTTACTTTTTTGCACAGAAATTTTCAAACATCTGGCAGGAAAACCATTCTTAATCTTTTACAATTAAAGATTAGTATCTTAAATTTGTACCAAGAAGGCAAGAACCTATGTAAAAAGAAGAGTGTGTTTGTCATTCTGATTCATCACTACATAAGATTACTAAGGACTTAATCAACTTAAATTTATCTTTAGAATATGTCAAAAATTTTATTTAACTACATATGGCCTTTTATATGTTTTTTTTTTTTTTTTTTCATGGAGACAAAAGTTGAGAACTCAAGTCCCTGGTTATCTGTATGTAGCCAACTGGCTGTAAGTCAGGGATCCCCACTAACCCCTGAATCTCATTATTTCCTCCATATGCAAGGAAATAAAAACAGCCAATGCAAGCACAGCAGGCTCTTGGTATCTGTGGGTTATGTATCCTCAGATTTCAACCAGTTATAGATGGAATATATTTGAAAAAAAAGGTAAAAAATGGCAATACAGCAATAAAAGTAGTACAAATAAAAACACAACACAGTAAACAATTATTTACATTGTACTTTTATTATATGAGGTATCATAAGTAATCTAGAGATTTTTAAAGTATATGGAAAGATATGCACAAGTTATATGTTAAAAAAGTACTTCCTTTATTTAAATTAGATTCAAACAAGTTCCTATACATGTGTATTTATATGGTTAGGAAATGTATTTGCATCTATGGATTTTGATATCCAAAGGGGATCCTGGAACCAATGCCCTGAAGATACCAAGGGACAACTGTACATAGCATTGCATTGGTCCAGCATCCAAATAATGTAAACATTTGCTATCATAGGTTTAAGGCAAATTAAACAAAAATACCTTTTAAAAAGTAGTCAAGTAATTTTAAAAATTTATTTTATTTACTTTCACAGTTCTTTAGAGTATACAGGTTACCTTTGTTGGCATTGATCTGTATATCAACATAAGAGAAAATTTTGAAACTAAGCAGGCCTCAGGTTGGACTGTAGTTTGCTACTTTCCATCTGTATGAGTTGGGTAGAGTTAGCCAGTCATGTAAAGTCTCATTTTCCTCATCTAGCAGACAGACATAAGAGCACTTATCTCAAGGTGTAGCTGAGAAGACTAATGAGATAATATATGTCATAAGCACTTAATAATGATCATTTTCACTCTAGTATTTGTACTCTAAGTATTGTAACTTCTACGTTTTAAAGCGTCTGTAGTTATGATCAGTAGAAGCAAGGCCACAGGGACACCTGTTGCAGGAACGCAAGCAAGTCTACACCTTCTCCAAGCCAAACTGCTGAAGTGTCTTGGGTCCCTTCTTTTTGCCTTCTGCTTTACTTTTTCCTGCCTTTGGCTTCTCTGGTTGTAATTTCTTTCTGGTACAAGTTCGTCCTCAGTTCTACTTTTGTTTCCCCCTAATAACCTTTGGCATCTGAACTTCAAGCTCTTTTGTGCCGAATTTTTTGCTGCCCTCTGTTTATTTTATTCATTTATCGTTTTTCCTGATGCAGTGTGGACAAAATGCAGCTCCAGATGCAAAACAGATTTAGGTAATTTTTCATTCAAGATTATTATATTAAAATTTAATAGTCATAGCATATTCTTGCCTTATAACTTACTATGAAAAAGCCCTCCACATTTAATATTTGAAATAAATCTACATGAGCTAACCAAAAATCATACATATATACTAATGAGTAGAATATACTCTATGTAATCAATGCATTGATCACCTATTAGTATTCACAGATGTTCTAATACATAATGTTTAAGGTATACAAATCTATACCAAAAACATTATTCTTATTAACAGCTACAAAACAATGCTGCTAATCATTCAATAATGACAGTATTTATTTTCTTCCTAGAAAATGTCTTTTTAATGGTGAACATTTTGCTTGGCATGGCTAAAATAATACTAATAAATCATGTATTTATTTCAAGATATGCCAAAGCCAAGAGGTTTATGAAACCGCTTCATCATTTTCTGCTTGATTTTTCCCTCACATATTCTGCCAGGAGTTATTGTAAATTCAGTCCTAATTCGATTAAGACATTCCCAGTCACCTCTTCTTCATATTCTTATGTACACTAGCCAAAACTAGTCAGATAAGTAAAGTTTTCCTTTGACAAGGGGATTCCGATTCTTAAGCCAAAAATAATAGATTTATGCTGGAAAGATTTACCAGAAAAAATAAACAGAAAGTTGTTTTCAAAGGGAAATAAAAATATTGAAAGTAAAATAAATCATAGTAAGAAAGCTGCAACAAACATTTGATTATTAAAATTCATTGAAGAGGTCAAATTTCTATATCCTACAACAAGATAACATTTCTTTTTTCTGAGTTAAGTACTATCAAGGCCTTTCTCCTTAAGGCAACTTCCTGAGGCAGCTTACAGTGGAGGCTCCATTATCAACAGAAACTTTGAGGGTCCTACCAGGCATACAAGTGGAGTGGAGTGACATGGCTGTGGTTTGATCTGAATGGCAATGAGTTTCTCAGGAAAGCCTAATTCACCAGTTCAAATAATGATTGAGCAGTAATCTTATAGCTTATGTGCTTAGCAAGAGAAGTCTTTAATGCAGGTAAAGACAGAATAAGTGAGTACACGAACAATCAGGAGAAAAGTATACTTTAGTCTACCATTTAGGGGATGGAGAAGAAAGAAAATAAAAAGAAACAATTATTTCAAGGTCACATTAACCTTCCTCTACTCAATCTATGTCAAGTAAACATCCCACAAGCGATTATGAATAGTACAGGTCATTTCTAACCCCAAAAGCTTCAATATATGAAGCTTTTTGAGCACCAACATGATGCCATACACAAGTGGAACATTCCACACCTGACCTTATGTGATGAGTCACAGGCATAAAACACAGTGTATACAACATCCCTAAGTGAATAAAGAACCTCCCAGCCTTTTTCAGCTGCAATATATCTAGTCTTCGCACGCCCAGATTCCCCCATGCAAACATGCCTACAAAGGGTAATAGAATGGCACACAGGCAGACCTTACACGTCAATGGCAGGTTCTCTGTGATGCCCCAAGTAGTGCTAAGCTCTATGTGCATTTCTCACTGTGTTTTTTGCTTATTCATTCTGCAGTGTAAAGGTACTGTTGAAAATGCCAAAAACACCTGCAGATACCCTGCAGGTAACAGTGATAAGAAGAACAGGGAATGTTTATCTATAGAACAGGAAGTCAACCTATTGGAGAAACTGGAAATAATGTAGGGGTGAAACATCTTACAGAAGAGTATGACCACCCTATATTGACCTGAAGAAACAGAAGGATAGACTGTTGAAATTCTATGCTGAAAGCAATGAACAGAAGTTAATGAAAAATAGAAAAATACTGCATAAAGCTGAAAGTGAAGATCTTGATTGTGCATGGAAAGAAGGGATCCATCAGCATCACAGTAATACATGCCACTTAATGGGATGCTGATGATGAAACAAGCAAAAATCTATACATTGGATAGAACTGTGATTCAACAGTTTCATTGCAGAAATTTAAGTAAAGACACAGCATCAAATTTTTAAAGATTTTTGGTAATAAAGCGCTGCTGATAATGAAGCAGTGGAAAGATTCCTTGATGAGTTTGCCAGGGTCTTTGCTGATGAAAATCCGATGCCAGAAGAAGTCTGTAATACTGATGAAACATCACTAATTTGGTGTTACAGCTGATGAGACAGACTTTACAGGAATTAAGGATACCAAGGACAGTAAAACTGGGATGTGCTAATGCCACAGACGTGCATAACCATAAACTTGCTATGATAGGCAAAAGCTTGCACTCTCACTGTTTTCAAGAAATAAATTGCTTCCTAGTTAATTTTGCTAACAAAAAGGAATGCAACACCAGAGCTATCTTTTCTGATTGTTTTCACAAACGCTTTGTACTAGTGGCTCATGCTCACTGTTGGGAAGCTGAACTGAATGACAACTGCAAGACTGTATTACTCTTTGACAACTATTCTGCTCATCTTCCAGCTGAAATTCTCATAAAAATAATGTTTATGCCATGAAATTTCCCCCAAATTTGGCTTCATGAGTTCAGCTATGAGACCTGATATCCTTATATCAATGAAGAGTAAATATGCAAGTACTTTCTTGAACAGTAGGCTAACAGCAGTGAACAAAGGCATGGATGCAGAAGGTTTTCAAAAGGAGTTTAGCATAAAGGATGCAATATATGCTGTTACCAATGCTAAGAACACAGTGACTAAAGACACTTATTCTTGTTTATTTCTGGTACAGCCTCGGGCCTGAGACTATGTTCACTAATGACGATGAACAAGGTCATAGCTTTGAAGGATTCCATATGTCAAGTGTACAAAAAAATGATGTCTGACCTCATTACATATGCAAAAAATATGCCTTCGGAGTTCAGTAAGCTGGAAGAAGCAGATCTGTCAGTTTATAAAATCGAACAGATTTCTAAGACAAAAACCATTGTTAGTGAAGCCGATGACTTTGAAGAAAACATTTTAAAAAGTCATCCAGCAGAATGCCTCTTCATCTCTAGAGGACCCATCCACTTCCTGATGTCTCAACTGCTTCTGATATTTCTTCTCACCTAAGAGAGTAAAACACAGTGTACAGTGCGTTTTAATGAAACCGAGCATCCTAGGTGGAGACTGAGAGCCTGCGGGTGTTTATTGTTGCTGTTGTTTAACAGCTGATACAGGTATCTGGTGCGGCTGTTGTGCTGCTCAGTTACCCTGAACACATCATTGTTTTACTGTATTTATGACATATCTATTTATTTTACTGTTAAGTACCTATGTGTGAATAAGTGTGAGAAAATAATTGCTTGTTGGTAGCATATAAATTCAGAATCAGGAATAATGGTGATGCCATACAACCACAGATTGTCCACATGGGTGACAGAGAGAGGGACACCTTTACTTTCTGATAGTTCAATGTACACAAACTTTGTTCTGTGCACACAATTATTTAAAATACTGCATGAAATTACCTTCAGGCTATGCATATAAGGTGTATATAAAACAAAATAAATTTTCTGTTTAGACTTGGACCCCATCCCCAGGATATCTCATTGTGTGCATATGTGTATGCAAATATTCCAAAATCTGAAAATGTTTAAAGTCTGAAATACTTTTGTTCTTAAACATTTTGGATAAGAGATGCTCAATTTTATTTATGAGCTAACTGAGACAGATTTAAAATGATTTACTAGAAGTTTTACGGTGAATTAATAGGAGAGATAGAGTGACTGGAACAAGTTCTCTTTTAGAGTCCCAGAAAAATCTGAAAAGATTATTTTGTTTAAAAGTATGAGAACATTACATGAGAAGTAGATTATTTGGTCCTACCAGAAATCACTACTCAGATACTACAATTAATGTAACAGAAAGAAAATGGATGATTTATACTCATTAACTTATTGATGGATAAGTACAGGTGCTTTAAGGAAAAAGTTATTTATACAACATAGTTCACTTGTGATATACTGCAAATAACTAAGTTTCCTTCCTCAGAGCAGAAGAGAAAGGAACATTTTAAGTGGAAATAGGTCTCAGGTATTAAGAAGGAAGAAAATGATTCTTCAATATATACTTCATGTCTAAAGGGATAGTTGAAAATTTCCAAACAAAAATTTAATTGGCCACAATTTTCCACACATAGATAAAAATCTAATGATTTAATAAATTTAGCAGCTATGCAAATATAGATATGTATATGATCTTGTCTTACCTTACTTAAGTAAAGGAAGTACATTTTTGTAAATGACAATCTTTTGGGGTATGTAAAATTTATAATATTGTGTTTTCTTCCCCAAGATGTTGCACAAGTGTCACTAGTTCCTGGGCACTGAGAAATGTCTGAGGTCAGAGTTAGCACAAAAGCTGCATATTTGTGTTTTTGTTAATGTTGCTTGAATGCCATGTTTATTTTCTGGCCTTTAGCCTCCTGTCCACTATCGTACCAAAGCACTTGAGACTCTTTTAATAAGGAACAAACCATCTCATTCTTTGCATAGAGATGAACTTTAAATGTTAACATCTCAGGGAAAATCAAGATAGTGAATGAAATTTATTCTGAACCGTAACATCTGATATTGGAATTTTCTAATAATAAGTGTTTTCTATGCTCAGCCTACGAAATATTTTGGAGGTCAGTGGCCCTAAGATTCACATGTAGTTGGATTTAACTCATAGAGCACACATTCTTAGATGGGATAAAAATTTACAGATCAATTCATTTTAGAGAGTAATGTCTAGCAGCACAAAACCATCCGAAAGTTCAGAGTTTAGGGTAAAATGTGCTAGAAGATATGATTTCAACCTAAAGTCTAGATAAGGATTCCTACTCCTTTCTCATTGTTCAAGAGATGTGAGCTTATGCTGTACTCTAATTTGATTTCTACGTCATGGGATCCATGAAGAACCTAGAATTGAGAGACAGAGAGAACACTCTTCTTCTCCCGACAACCACCATATTGGAAGATTTGGCTTAGACAGACTTAATGGCTGGAAACAGGAATCAGAGAAGGGGTCATTGTCCTTCTTACTGATTCATTAGTTAGGAATTAACGTAGTCAGCATGGAGCCTATTTCCTAATTTTGAGGTAAAATAACCACAATGCTAATATAAACCAGATTTTATATAACTGAGACTCTAACATGCATGGTCAAGGGGAAATGAGATAATGAACAGAGTTAATGTATTCACTTCAGTGTGTTCCCCTCATAGATAGGAACACAGAGCTTGTTCTTAAGAGACCAGGTGAAAAGGAAGATATTAACATTCTTCTTTACCCAAAAAGTGAGGGAAAATATTGTTATGAATAAGATTAGGAAAAAATTGCTTAAAGTTAAATTTTCTTCCCTGCAGGCCTTCTCACAGACTATCATATGTTAAACTACTTTATGAATCTTCAAGAGGAGGGTTGTATTAAGGATCATGTTCAAACATATTTGGCCATGAAACTCTTTATTAATATATCTTAGGGGTAGTGAACCGAGAGATTCAGTTCAGGAAACACTGATTACAAATGAGAACTAACCTCAATGATGGAAAGGAGGTAGAACGTGTGAGCTATCAATTCTTCTTACTCTGCAAGTTTTGCCTTCCTCACAAAGCAAAGTACTACAAGGAGGCTATTGCAAGATCAATGCAAGAGATGAGGGTGTAGCATGATCTCATCAAGTCTATTGAATTGGGAAACTCTAGGGCAACATTCTCACTGTATTTCAAGTGAAAGTTGTAACCTGAAGTTGTGGAACATGGAGGACATGAGAACAATAGTAGTAAAGGTGGTAAGACGTTGTTGGATTTCAGGTATATGCTGAAAGCTAAGCTAATAGAATTTGTTTTAACTTGGATTTTGAATGTGAGCCAAAGAGGAATAAAGGATGATTTCTATGTTCTGGCAGAAGCATAAGGTGAATGGTCATCTATGAGAGAAGCAAGTTTTGACTTCGAGGGAAATAGAATTCCATTTTGAACTTCGTAAGTGTTAGATTCATATCTAAGTGTCAAGTGTCCAATTTGACATGTCTGTGATCTGAGGGCATATGCAAGGGTTGGAGTGATAAATTTGTGAATTATCAGATAGAAGATAGTATTTAAACTTGTGGAAATAAATGTTATCATTTAGGGGATGACAATAAACATACATACAATGGACCAATGTAGTAAGGAGATAAATTTAAAAGGTATGGTATCCTAGAAGCCAAGCAGGAAAAATATTTCAAGAATAAATAAGGAATCTAGTATGTCAACCAATGCTGAGAGTTAAATGGAAATTATTGATCATATTAACAATCAAACAATGAGAAAGAAAGCACAGTATCAAGATAATTAGGATGAAGAAATATATTCAGCAAGTAAAGAGAAATCTTTGGAAAAGCTTTGCCAGGAAAGGAGGCAAAGATTAAGGAAATAAAGGTGAACCTAAGGATTTATCTATTTTTTTAAATTAAAAAGGGTTAAAGCATGCTTATATGCTGAAGGGAATGATCCATTAAAAAGGGAGGAAATAATATTGCAGAATAAAGCAAAGCCCCTTTTTGAGTTTGGAAGGTATGGGGTTCAGTCCACAAGTCAGAGATTTGAACTTAACCTGGAGAAGCAGTGGCAGATAGTGGTTAAAAACAACAGACTCCAAAGCTAGATTGCCTAGATTACAGTCCCAGTTTCAAATAGGATACCACTATACACCTATTCCTAAAATCCAAAATACTGATAAGGCTGAATGCTGGTGAGGATGTGGAGAAATAGGAACTCTATTCGTTAGGAATGCAAAACAGTCCAGCCACTTTGGAAGACAGTTTTGCAATTTCTTAGAAAACTAACATAGCTTTATTACATGAGCCAGCAATTGTGCTCCTTGGTATTTTCCCGAATAAATAAAAAACATATGTTCACACAAAAACCTGCACACAAATGTTTATAGCAGCTTCATTCATAATAGGTGAATGGATAAACTGTGGTACATCTATATGATGGAATATTGTACCCTGCCAATCATTTCTTTCCTTAAATGTTTCCCCAGGAATTAGAATATGTAGAACATGTATAACACTGGAACATCAGGTTTATGTATAACAAAACAGTTGCTCCTCATTCCTTCCAGATGCAGTACAGTCTATATAAATGAAAACTAAATTAGACATAAGGCACTCCTTTTTCTGTTGGAAGATAAGGACTGATGATGGACCATTTTACATGGGTTACCCTTATTAGTACGCTAATGTCACTAAAATAATAATAACAAGAAATCTGGAGACTTCTACATTTGGCCAAGATGGAGTAACAAAGACTGAATTTGCTCTCTGGAGTAAAACAACACATAAATGAATACAATTAATAAAATCATGCTATTTACAGTACTGGACATCAGAGAAAGCACAGTGATCTCTGAGAGGCAGAAAAAGAAAAAATAAAAGGCAAACTAAGCAATTAACTCAGGTCATTGTGTAATTTAGCTTTCAGCTGTAGTGCAATGCAGATAAACCCAGACAAAGTGCTGTGGAGTCCCTGAGTTGAGGAGACAGAGCTAAGAGTCATTGAAACCAAGGCAGCTGGAGTTTCCAAGCCAAAGTAATAGAAGAAAACTAAGCAAATAGAGGACTGTAGAAACACGTGGAAATGTCTCTGTGTATTCAGCAGAGTATTGATAAAAAAAATGTGTGCATGTGAGGAAACTTCCTAAGGCTGGGGAAAGAGTCATAAACAAGAATTAAAGAGAAGGAATAGTGTCTGCAGAGCTAACAAAACTGAAAACTTCAAATTAATGGGACATTGGGTACAGTAGTCAAATATTCCTCGCCTCTGTAGAGTTCTGGGCTAATCACAGCTCTGGTTCCACCTAAAACACTGAAAACATAAAAGGATCAAACTGTTTTCAAGTAACGTAACTATATACTCCAACAAAGAACAAATATATGTATAGGATTGTAAAAATATAAAGTTCTCCAAAGAGAAAATCAAAATGTTTGGCACCCAATTAAAAACAATAAGGCATGTAAAAAAAGTAGGAAAATGTGAAATATGGTAAGAAGAAGGATCAATCAAAAATGATCCAGAAATGGCATATATGTGATAATGAGCACGAGGTTATTAAAAACAGTTATGTTACTTGCATTCTATGTTTAAAAAAAAAAGGAAAAAAAAAAGAAATTTAAGTAGAGGTAAACAGAACAAATTATAAAAACTACATGATCTGAGATGAAAACTTTTACTGGATAGGATTAAGAATAGATTAAAATTTTAATCCCAGCACTTTGGGAGGCCAAGGCAAGCGGATCAGGAGGTCAAGAGATTGAGACCGTCCTGGCCAACATGGTGAAACCTGTCTCTACTAAAAGTACAAAAATTAGCTGGATGTGGTGGCACGTGCCTATAAACTCAGCCACTTGGGAGGTTGATGTAGGAGAATCACTTGAACCTGGGAGGTGGAGGTTGCAGTGAACCAAGATTGCGCCATTGCATTCCAGTCTGGGCAACAAGAATGAAACTCTGTCTCAAAAGGAAAAAAAAAGGAATAGATTAAATTTTTCAGAGGAAAAGGTTAGTAAACTGAAAGACATAGCAATAAAAAATATCAAGAATAAAACTTACAGAATAAGAATTTTTGAAAATGCACACAGTGGCCAGGCACAGTAGCTCATGCCTGTAATCCCAGCATTTTTGGAGGCCAAGGCGAGTGGATCACCTGAGGTCAGGAGTTTGAGACCAGCCTGGCCAACATGGCGAAACCCCATCTCTACCAAAAGTACAAAACAACATTAGGTGTGATGGTGAGTGCCTGTAATCCCAGCTACCTGGGAGGTTGAGGAAGGAGAATCACTTGAACCCAGGAGGCAGAGGTTGCAGTGAGCTGAGATTATGCCACTGCACTCCAGCCTGGGTGACAGAGCAAGACACCATCTCCAAAAAAAAAAAAAAAAGAAAAAAGAAAAGAAAAGAAAATGCACACAGCACAGTAACCTGTGGCAGTGGCACAATTTCAAGTAGTCTAAAATACATTGCTACTGGAGTGCCTAAGGAAGAGAAAGGAGTGAGGAGGAAATCTATTTGAAGAATTAAGGTTTGAAAATTTTAAGAAGTTTGATAAAAATATAAAGTCCAATATCTGAGAATATCAGTAAACTTCAAGTAAAAGAAAAACAACAATAACAAAATTAACCAAAGAAGATCATAATAAAATTGTTCAAAACAATGATAAGGAAAAAAAAACTAAAAGTAGAAGGGAAAGAAATGTCAAATTCAGAGAATCAAAGATAAGATTGACAACATATTTTGCACAGCAACCAATGCAACCAAGAGGTCAATGGAGCAATGTCTTTAAAGTAGCAAAAGAAAATCTGTCAACCTAGAATTCTGTATACCTAGCAACAATATATTTAAAGACCTAAGATGAAATAAAGACTTTTTAGATATGCAAAAGCTGAAAGAATTAATGATCAGCATACCCACATTTTAAGAAATTTTGAAAGTCAAGCAAAAAGAAGATGATACTCAGTAAAAATATGGATTTTTTTACTCACAGGAATGAAGAA
Source organism: Piliocolobus tephrosceles (assembly GCF_002776525.5). Classification (NCBI taxonomy): domain Eukaryota; kingdom Metazoa; phylum Chordata; class Mammalia; order Primates; family Cercopithecidae; genus Piliocolobus; species Piliocolobus tephrosceles. The sequence goes on along the minus strand of NC_045436.1, from coordinate 12,894,293 downwards.
GAGATGATAATTACATGGATCAATATGTGAGATTTTTATTATTTAGATCTTTCAAAGGTAATGAGTATCCAAATAAAAATAATAACAATGTATTCTAGATGTTCTAAAATACATGAAGTCGAAATTTGTGACAAATAGCACAAAAGCTAGAAGAGGAAATATGAGTGTAACATTTTTAAGCTAAATATTATGTGAAATAATAGCTCCTGAAGGGTAGACTATACTGTTATAGGGGCTGCATTTTATATACCCCAAACAACACCTAAAATAACCAAACAAAGGAGATAAAATGGCACTCTAAAAGTACTTAATCCAAAAGAAGGCAGGAAAAATGGGAAAAAAGGAATAAAGAACACACAGAAAAGTAGAAAACAAATAGCAAGATGATAGATTCAAACCTAACCATATTAATACTCACATTAAATTTAATGTTCTAAATACCACAAATCAAAGTCAGAGTTTGTCAGGTTGAATAAAAAGCTAGACCTATTATCCATAATATTCCCTTACTATAATTACATAATATTATATGTAAAGTCTGTAATTACGTCATTGTTCTCATTCCTGATATTGTTCTTTCATACGTTTCCCTAAATTTTTCTGGATTCAATCTGCGAGTCCTATAGCTGCAAGGAGCTGAATACTTCAAACAGTAATTGGTATTCGTAAGTACTGCTGGTAAGAATGTACATGGTGCAACATATTTGTAAACCAGTTTGACAATTAAAAATACAGCTATCGGCCAGGCGTGGTGGCTCACGCTTGTAATCCCAGCACTTTGGGAGGCCAAGGGGGGTTGATCACGAGGTCAGCAGATCAAGACCACCCTGGCTAACAGGGTGAAACCCCATCTATACTAAAAATAAAATAAAAATAAAAAATAATAATTTAGCCGGGGGTGGCATCGGGCACCTGTAATCCCAGCTACTCGGGAGGCTGAGACAGGAGAAAGGCGGGAACCAGAGAGGCAGAGCTTGCAGTGAGCCGAGATCGCGCCACCACACTCCAGCCTGGGCGACAGAGCGAGACTCCGTCTCAAAAAAAAAAAAAAACCAAAAACATACAGCTATCAAATGATTCAGTCATTCCACTCCCAAGTATTTTCTCAAGATAAAGGAAAATATATGCTCCTATTAAGAACTGTACGTGAATAGTAATAGCAACTTTATTATAATAATAAAAAAGTGGATACCATCCAAATGTCCACTAGCATCTCCATGGTTAAACCCATTGTTATATCCCCACGTAACAGAACACTTCTTAGCAATACAGAAGAATGGACTTTCAATATACATTATAATATAAATTAGTCTCAAACTCATTATGCTAAGTGTAGGAACCCAGGCCACATAAAAATTATTTTATTAATGCATGAATCTAAAATTCTAGGAAATGCGAGGTATAGTGACCAAATACAGATCAGAAGTTTTCTAGAGCCAGGGAAGGCTGTGGTAGAGTGAAGTGGGCACGAGGTAGGAATTAAGAGGCAAGGGGCAAGGAAGGGTTGGGGATTGACAGATATGTTCTTTCTTTTTTTTTTTCCTTTTTTTTTTTAGATGGAGTCTCACTCTGTTGCCAGGCTGGAGTGCAGTGGCGCAATCTCTGCTCACTGCAACCTCTGACTCACTGGTTCAAGCGATTCTCCTGCCTCACCCTCCCTAGTAGCTGGGACTAGAGATGCAAGCCAGCATGCCCAGCTAATGTTTGTATTTTTAGTAGAGACGGGGTTTAACCATGTTGGCCAGGATGGTCTCAATCTCTGGACCTCCAGTGATCTCCTCACTTCAGCCTCCCAAAGTGCTGGGATTACAGGCGTGCGGCACCATGCCTGGCAGACAGATAGGTTCTTTTTCTGATTCTGGAGATGGTTTCATGAAATATACACATGTCAAAATGTTTCAATTTGTATACTTAAATATATGCAGCCAACTGTATTACAACTTTGAGTGTATAAAACTGTTTATAAACAAATAAAGCCTTTTTGTTTCAATCCCTGAACTATCTGTTTTCCTGTTTCCGGAATAGATTCTTGAACTCTGCAAGGGCATAATACAAGTACAATAACTTGACCTACATCAAAATTAGCCTTGACCTTGTTAATTGGTGAAAAGCTGCTATTTGCTTTTGGCCTTTGGCGTAGCCTTGGGAACTCGTAAGCTGAATGCCTGTCTTACTTATTTATTTACCTGAACTTACACTGCATGTTGAATGATTGTAAAATCCTTGCATCGTTTAGGTTACCATCAAATTGAATCTCAGGAACAAGAACAAGATGTATCAGGAAGATTTATTGTTAATATCTGACTACTCACTTTCAAATTTAGGTACACATTCTAGATAGATGCACCTTGAAATGTGTTTCATGTATTGGAATTTTATCGGTCAGTTGAAAAACACATAAATATTATTTAAGGGTAAAATTGATAATAATTAATGATAATTATGGAAGCTATTAATTTTATGTACAAATCAATTCTGGAGAACTTTCAGGTAGTCAAATAAATACAGTGGCAGTTAATTGGTATGTAATGAAAAGTAACAGATGAAAATTCAGTTCTTGTTATCATGAAATCCAATTTCATTGTACTTTGGAACATTGCTATATTCAAGATTTATTGGCAATTTCTTCCCAAATGTGTGTGAAACAGTAAATTCAAGAAGATAGTAATCTAAGTGAGGGTAATAACTTTAAATTTGCTTCTGAAAATACTTCAAAAGCACGTACTTCAACAGGGTAGAAAGCTTCAGTGTGTGGGATTGCTACAAAGAAATTGCATCATTATCAACAACCCAACAATTTTTATCTCTCAGAATTAGAAGAGAAAGAAGTCTACATTAGTCTCTACTTTTGCACAGAGGAAAGGAATATAGCATTTTTATAAAAACATCAAGAAATGTACTCTCTGCTTGAAGATTCATGACCTTCGGAAAATTACTGGCTTACTTTCTAAAAAACCATAGGCCAATAATGTAGATTTGTTTTAATGATGACTTTAAAGCTGCACCAAAAATTTCTTCATTTCTTGTTTCATATCTCACAATTTTCTGAATTGCCATTTGATATGTTTCTCAACATTCTCTCAGTCAAGATTCCAATTAGGAACTCTCTCCATCCTTCCTTTTTGTAAATCTGTATTCTCTCAGAACATCTGTTTTCTTCTTTACTACATAGTTTTCACCCCTTTCTTACACAGAACCATATAAAAATTCCCTGATATGCCAGATACATACACACACACACACACACACACACACCCCAATACTCCTGTACTCAACATGCAAAAGCACCGTGTTTCATAGAAAGCAGTAATAGATTCTAAATGACATTTTTCCCTGGTACAGATCTCTCCTGAGAAAAATTATAGACATCTATAACATAAGATTCTGTCTCCAACTATCATGAAGAAGTAGATAATAGCATAGAGGCAAATATTATTTGACATATGACTAATACTTATGTCCCTGAGCTACGTCTAACTCAAAGTACAACTGATCTTTTCTTGCATGGGGGAACTTCTGTGAGCCTGCCACATGTTTAGATAAAAATTGTATCTTGGTTACCTCCCTCGCCACATCAAGTTAGACAAGAAGCGTACCTGCAATACAATATTTCTAGAGTTCATGAGGATCGGGGAAGGAAGAGTGGCTATTGCTTCAAAGATTGGAGCATTAAGGTTCAAAGTTCCTGAAATAGGAAGCCAGAATTCCAGGAAAGGTTTTCTCTGACAATTCTTCAAAATACTCTTCCCTCCCACCCCTTCTGGCTTGGGGTATGGCAGGCACATGTGTGCTCACACACATATTAACAGTGGAAAGAAATATGCCTGGCAGATGTCCTTAACCATTTTGGGGCCCTTGATTCAGTGTGCCTAACCTGAATGAATATATCCTGCCTACATGGGGTCCGCTGTGTGTCAGATGTGGGAGGCCAGATGGTTACAGTTCTTCCCTTTATGAATGTCAACTGCTCACTCTTCAAAAAGACCACTGTAAGAGCCCACAGTTAAGCACAGCTATGCTTATTAGCCTTCTGCAGTAGGGAGAGCATCACCTGTAGAGTCTAGTTTGTTTCTCAATAGGGAGATTAGAGATGAGTTAACAATAGGATTTGGAGATTAAAGATCAAGTAGTTTAAGGAGGACTTTCCGTGTAAGGATCTGATTGAGACAGGGCAAATTCATCAGATAGTTGTTTAGAATTGGTGGATGTAATGAAGTGATCTTGAAGTATGTATTGATAGGTAAACAGCTGCTTGGTAGTAAGCTGTTAGCTCAGATGAGCAAACTATTGTGAGAAAAGGACCATTTATAGTTTATGTAATATTTTCTAGAATACATTGTAAAGTTATATTGACACAGTTGGCCTAAGTCCTCAATCCTGATAGTTCAACCAAATGGATATTGGTGGTTTCAGTTCTCATGACCAATTCAGCCTGATAGAAGAAAATTGGATGCATGTTCATGGTTTATCTTGGGGTGCTTTCTTTCTTTCTTCTGCTTCCATTTTTTTTTTTTTTAGATGGAGTTTCGCTCATTTTTGCCCAGGCTGGTATGCAATGGTGCGATCTTGGCTCACTGCAACCTCCACCTCCCGGGTTCAAGCAATTTTCCTGTCTCAGCCTCCTGAGTAGGTGGGATTATAGGCACCTGCCACCACGCCCAGCTAATTTTTGTATTTTTACTAGAGACTGGGTTTCACCATGTTGACCAGGCTGGTCTCGAACTCCTGACCTCAGGTGATCCGCCCACCTCGGCCTCCCAAAGTGCTGAGATTACAGGTGTGAGCCACCATGCCTGACCTATCTTGGGGTGCTTTCTAATCAAGGATGGGCATCTATTATCTCTACTTTCCATTCATTGTCACTTCTCTCCACCACCTCCACCCCTTTGCCGAGCAGGCAAAGTTTCTTAGTCATTTCTTAGCGGAGAACACTACGTCATTGCTGACTCTTTCACTCTCTTTCATTGCTTTCTTACTCAGTGAGATACAGCAGAATACAATGGTTCATCCGTGGGCTCAAGTGACAGATTTCCCCAGTGTGAGTTCTGTGTAGCCTTGTAACTAAGTTACTCCACGCTTCACTTTCCACAAAATCATGATGGTAGAGGGTTGATATGAGAATCAAATAAGTTAACATAGGTAAAGATCTCATAAAAGAGCCTGGCACACAGCATTAACTTTTATCACAATGCTGATGATTTCACAGCATTGTTGTGATGCTGAATTAAATGAAAGAAAATGTGTAAAGCAATTAGAACAGCAGAAATAGTAAAAAGTGTTTACTATTACGTTATGTGTAGCTAATTAATGTGTATTAGCTCTTTTTGATTGTATGTAATGCTATCCAGAAGTCAGTGCAGAAGGGCAGGGGAGGCTTTTAAATTATAAGGGACAAGTATTCTTTTTTTTTTTTTTTGAGACGGAGGCTCGCTCTGTCACCCAGACTGGAGTACAGTAGCCGGATCTCAGGTCACTGCAAGCTCTGCCTCCTGGGTTCACGCCATTCTCCTGCCTCAGCCTCCCGAGTAGCTGGGACTACAGGCGTCCGCCACCACGCCCGGCTAGTTTTTTTGTATTTTTTTTAGTAGAGATGGGGTTTCACTGTGTTAGCCAGGATGGTCTCGATCTCCTGACCTCGTGATCCACCCGTCTTGGCCTCCCAAAGTGCTGGGATTACATATTCTTTTATTTCTAAATTAGTTAGGATAACATACAAGAAAGTACTTGGCATGTAATACATGCCAATACAATGGTTTCATGTTATGGAAGAAAGGATTTAGAATCAGATAATCATAAGTCTGAATTTCTGTATTTTGAGATCTTACACATCAAAAGATTAATCTCTCAGCCTCATGAACTCCCTATAAAAATGGGCATAGTAACATCAAATTCATAGACTTGCTGCCAGAATTAAATGAAATAATGCAGAGAATTATACAGAGCATAAAGTTATAGAAAGATACTATTTCCTTTTTTCCCTCCTCTTCCTTTTACCTCAATAGTCTTCATTTAAATTTTCTGTAAAATCAAAAAGCCAAATTAGATTATCTTTCAGCTCTAAAATTTTCTCATTCTATACTTACACTTAGAATGACCTCTTCTTTCTCTTAACTTTCAGAGAAGCCTTTTAAATCTGTGTTACCTTGAGCGGTTTAGTACTGAAATATATGTGACCTGGGTTCATTCTCTAGGAATGTCACGAGAATCTCATATCTTTCCCAAAGGCAGGCACTATATTGTGGATTTCTCATGTATAGTTTACCAGGCCAAGCAATGCTGAGCATGCACTTATCAATAAGTACCTATTGGCTTGTTTAGTATTATAAATCCATACACAGTGAATCAGCATCTACTACAAGGTACAAATACTTTGAAGTGTCATTAGTGCTATATAAGTGAAAGATTCATTTCATTTTGTTCTAGATATTCTTGAACACTTTCCTTGGGTCATTGAACATATTTAATGTACTCATTTAAAAGCATAGCAAGAGTACTTCTTTTCAAGGTCTTACTGATAGGTTTTAATGAAGAGTATAATGAAGGGGTCTATAGGGCTGAGCCTGCAGCAGGAGATAATAGAATGCAGCTGAATACATTAAAGCACAGTCTCCAAGGTTTGAAACTCATAGCTTAAATGATGTTATATAATTTTATCCTACTTAAGCTTGGGTAGAAATTTCTCATTTCAAAAGTGACTGAGGTTGGTATTTTTGATAAATGGTATCTTAGCTCTCATTTCCCAACATCCTCCCTTCCTAAGCTAAAAAGAAAAATGAAAAACAAGAGATAAATAACAAATCTTACTGATATGTAGAATGATGCTTTCATTGTTTCAGACCAGAGGAGCAGAGGAATCCAAGAGGCTAGGGGTAATGGTAGGTTCCAGATATATTTCCTTTAATCTTGTTCCAATAGTTCCTTTTTTTCCTCAATACTTTATTTCTAATGCTGACTCTTTTTCACTATGCTTGATATCTGAAAGGGGACATAAATCTTACTATATGGCACCTAAAAATTCCTGTCAAAGTAATTATTATTTCAAAATAATAAAACATACCAAAGAAAACTTTTATTATTTACTAATAAAGTTGTTGCAAAACATAGGTTGGGTGTAAAGTTATATTTTTCTAAAAATAGCTTTTTGATATCACATAATCATTAATATTATCTTAAATTTAACATCATGAAGAAATATAAAATCTGAGCAGACCAATAATGAGTAACAACATGAAATCAGTAATAAAAATCTCCAATCAAAGAAGAGCTCAGGACCCTATGGCATCACTTTTGAATTTTACTAAACATTTAAAGAAGAACTAGTATCAATCTACTCAAACAATTCCCAAAAATTAATGACTTGGGAATACTTCCAAATTTCTTCAATGATGCCAGCATTACTCTAATACCAAAACCAGTCAAGGACCAAAGAAAAAAAGAAAACTATAGGCCAATATCCCTAATTAACATAGATGCTAAATCTGCAACAAAATGCCAGCCAACTAAATTCGACAGCACATTAAAATGATCATTCATCGTGATCAGGTAGGATTCATCCCATGGGTGCAAGGAAGGCTCAACATACACAAATCAATAAATATAATATGTCACATTAAGGGAATGAAGGGGAAAATCCACATGACATTTTAATAGATGCAGAAAAAGCATTTGACAAAATTCAACATCCCTTCCTGATTAAAAACTGTCAACAAATCAGTTATAGAAGATAAGTGGTCAATAGGTATATGAAAAAAATGCTCAACATCTCAAACCATTAGATAAATGCAAATCAAAATCACAATGAAATATCACTTCACACCAGTTAGAATGGTGTATTAGTTCATTCTGCCATAAAGATACTACCCAATACTGGGTAGTTTATAAACAAAAGAGGTTTAATTGACTCACAGTTCTGCGTGGCTGTGGAAGCCTCAGGAAACTTACAATCATGGCAGAAGGGGAAGCAGGCATATCTTACATGGGGCAGGCAAGAGAAAGTGTGTGAGAGTGCAGGAAAGATAACCATTTATAAAATCATCAGATCAACAGCATGGGGGAAACTGCCCCCATAATCCAATCACTTCCCTCCTTCGACACATGGGTATTACATGTCCCTTTCTGAACATCTAGGAATTACAATTAGAGATGAGATTTGCATGAGAACACAGAGCCAAACCACATCAAATGGCTATTACCAAAAATACAAAGAATAATAAATAATGGCATAGATGTGCAGAAAGGGGAACTCTTATACATTGTTAGTGGGAATGTAAATTAAATATCAGCCATTATGGAGGCTGAGTATGGATGTCCCTCAAAAAATTAAAAATAGAACTACCATAAAATTCTGCAATTCTACTACTGGACCCAAAATGATCCAAAAATCATTTTGTCAAAGAGATATCTGTACTCTCATGTTTATTGCAGCAATAGCCACAATAGCAAGATATGGAACCAACCTAGGTGTCCAACAATACCTAGGTTGATGAATAAATAAAGAAAATGTGGTAGATACACAATTGAATATCATTTAGCCATTAAAAATAGAATGAAATCCTGTCACATGTGGTGAAATGGATAAACCTGAAGAGCGATATGTTAAGTGAAATAAGCCAGGCACAGAAAGACAAATACCACATGACCTAATTCATATGTGGACTCTAAAATAGTTGATCTCATAGAACTAGAGAGTAGAAAGATAGTTACCAGGGCATGGAAAGGTTATGGGTAAAAAGAGCATAGAAATTTATTTTATTTTGTTTTTTTACAATATAGTTCAACAGCCCAGAAATATCAGTTAGATGCTTTCTTCTTCAGGTAACAGAAACATAAATTACTGTGGCTTAAAGAATAGTTTATTTTTCCTTATACACTAACAATTCTATCTGTGGTGGCTGCAGGAGCAGGTTCCATGTCTCAGTAAAGTTGGGATGATGTCTTCGTGATTTCTTAGGCCATTTCCTCATAGTTAAAAGATGAACTGGGCATGGTGGCTCATACCTGTAATCCCAACACTTTGGGAGACCAACATGGAGAAACCCCATCTCTACTAAAAATATAAAAATTAGCCAGGTGTGGTGGCACATGCCTGTAATCCCAGCTACTCGGGAGGCTGAGGCAAGAGAATCGCTTGAACTCGGGAGTTGGAGGTTGCGGTGAGGCGGAGATCGCACCATTGCACTCCAGCCTGGGCAACAAGAGCGAAATTTCGTCTCAAAAAAAAAAAAAAAAAAAAAAAAGGTTGCTGCAACTCCAAGTTTCCAAGGTTCATATGTGCATGTGTTCATTTAAATAAAGAATAAGGAAAGGAGGTATAGACCATTTTTTAAATCAAAAAAGCAAAAGTTCTCTGCCAGACCTCAGAAAGTGAAAACAACAACAAACCCAAACAAACTAACAAACAAAAAGCAAAAGCTTTCACAGAAATTTCCTATTATATTTAACTGGCCAGAGTTATGTCATATGAAACTCATAGATGTGAGATAATCTAGGAAAGTGAACATTTAAAAATTTCAGTTTTGATATCAGAGGTAGAAAAGGGAAAAAAGAATTAGAAATAGGCATTGAATAAGCCCAACCCATAGTGCCATCCATATCAATTGTAAGTGTAGGGAACACAGAGAAATGTATAGGTCAGATACGGGTTTTTCAGGTGATCTCACAAAGGACAAATAGAACAAAAATATTAAGGAACCAGTCAAGATAGTGCTTGAATTGATAATTCATAGAAGTTAAGGGAATCCCAGAAGAGGATTCTTCTAAAAGGAAACAATAAAGCATCTAGATGTTTTATATATGTGGAAGAACAAAGCTGGCATAAAAGGCAATGAAGAAAGGACTCTCTATTCAATCAATTGTGCTGGGACAACTGGCCAGCCAAATACAGAAGATTGAAAATGGACCCCTACCTTACACCGTATACAAAAATTAAGACAAGATGGATTAAAGACTGAAATGTAACACCTGAAACTGTAAAAACCCTGGAAAACAACCTAGGCAATACCATTCTAGACATGGGAACAGGCAAAAGTTTTATGACAAAGATTGTCAAAATTGCAACAAAACCAATTGCAACAAAACAAAAATTGATAAATGGAATATACATAAACTAAAGAGCTTCTGCACAGCAAAAGAAGCCATCAACAGAATAAACAGACAACCTACAAAATAGGAGAAAATTTTTGCAAACTATGCATCTGAGAAAAGTCAATATCGAATATCTGTAACAAACTTAAACAAATTTATAAGAAAAAATGACCCCACTAAAATTGGGCGAAGGACATGAACAGATACTTTTCAAAAGATAACATACATGTGGCCAAGAAGTATATAAAGAAAACCTCAACATCACTGACCATTAGAGAAATGCAAATCAAAATGATAGTAAGATATCATCTCTCACTTGTCAGAATGGCTGTTGCTAAAACGTAAAAAAATAACAGGTACTGTCAAGGTTGTAGAGAAAAAGGAATGCTTATACACTGTTAGTGGGAGTGTGAATTAGTTCGACTATCATAGAAAACAGTGAGGTGATTTCTCACAGACCTAAAATCAGAACTATTGTTCAACCTAGCAATCCTATCACTGGGTATATACCCAATGTAGTATAAATTACTCTATCATAAAGACACATGCACGTGTATGTTCAGTGCAGCACTATCCACAATAGCAAATAAATGAAATCAACCTAAATGCCCATCAATGGTACACTGGATAAAAGAAATGTGATACATATACAACATGGAATACTATGCAGCCATAAAAATGAACAAGATTATGTCCTTTGCAGGAACACAGCTGGAGCTGAAGGCCATCTTCCTTAGCAAACTTGTGCAGGAACAGAAAACCAAATACCACATGTTCTCACTTAAAAGTGGGAGCTAAAAGATGAGAACACATGGACCCATAGAGGCCAACAAGAGACACTGGGGCCTATCAAAGTGTGAAGGGTGGAAAGAGGGAGAGGATCAGGAAATATAACTAACAGGTATTAGTCTTAATACTTGGGTGATTAAATAATCTATACAACAAACCCCCATGACATAAATTTACCTATGTAACAAATCTGCACATGTACTCCTAAACTTAAAAGTTAAAAAACCATGGAAGAAGAGTAGTCATGAGATTTACTAAATGAGAGAAGTAGATGGGATAGTGTTGTGGTCAAGAAGTAGGAATTTGAATTTATGATCTCAGGTGTTGGAGCTTACTATCCAAATTAGTGAGCCAACAGTAGAATTTAATCAATATGGAAAACAGGAGGAAGCCGTTGTATGTTTTGGGAGAAAATAAAGTAACATGAAAGCGTTTCTATGAGTACCCTAATATGACAACAGGTTGCAAAAGTGTTTTGGAAGTAACAAAGAATAGAACCAATTATGGAAACACAGTTATGGCTTCCGCTTTTATACTTTCTTCCAGGAGAAGTAACTGTTGTCCAATAAGCATCATTTGTACTTTATAATGTGATTTTTTCATATCACAAAGTCTACCTTTAAGCCCTGTCAGTTAGATGCCAGTCACATTGATCCCACACTGGATCATGGAATGGACCGTGGTTGATCCTTCTCATGAGCACCCATCCTTGAGCTGTATTGTCAATAAGTCTGATGCTCAGTACTTTAGCTGTAAGACATGTATTGGTGTTTAAGATTGAGCAGATGTGGAAGGCCAGAGTCTTACTTTGTTTTAAATTAAGGGACCTTCTGATTAAGGAATCACAGCTTGTTTTCACAAATATAGTTTTGAAAGGGGATTCCATATGATGACAGTTCCAAGACCATTTATTGTAAATCTCAAATATTGTCAGTAACTGGCATCTAGTATAAAACCAGCAGTGTTTTTAACTATAGAAGGATTAGTGGAAACTTGCCTGGGGCAGAAAAGGAAATGAAATTGACTTGCATTTGCCATCTTTTTGGGTAAATTCGTTCAGTTGGTTAGAGAAAGATCCTAATGTCCTGAGATTGTGAAATCACCACTTACTGTTAGTTTTAACAGGGAGACAAATTCAGTTCCTTTAATCAACATGCCAAGTCTGTATATTTAAGATATATTTTTAAATTATAGTTTTTATTTTTTCATAAAAGTTATTTTATTAGAGAAAAACAAAACAACCACAGCAAACAACCTTAGTTCAGAATCTGTTCTCAGTGACAAGGTTTCATTAGCTCAGTTACCTTCTGTTTAGTGGAGTTAAACTAATTGTTTTCATGGCATGCCATTCCCCAGATTTTATAAAATTAATGAAGGTAAGATGATGTAAAGGCAAGCTGCTCAGCTGGGGAAGCTCAAGTTTTAAATAAAATCACTTTAAAAGCTATTTTTATTAGCTAAAAGGGAAAGACATTTTCACACGGAGATCTAATTTCTTTTAATCTCTCCTGTTTAGTCTCTTCTCATGAATTTTTCTAGAATTACTGATTGTCAGTTCACGTTCTGTTTTCCTTACACCCTCTTCCCTAGTCTCTACTTTAATTTTTCCATCTAAATAATTGGAGATTAAACTACAATAAATCCATTTTAACCAAACTTATTTCTCTTTGTAAAGTTATCAACAGTGTTGTCAATAATAGTTGTAACTTTAGAAGTAGCACTTTTTACTTAATAAACTAAGAAAAAAATAATAAAACAACTTCTAAGTATAAAAATCGGGCTTATTTTAGCTACTGCTGTTTAGTAGACCGAATCGTTATCAAAAAAACTGACCAATTCTCTCAACTCAGAACTTTGCTGTGATCCCTGTCAATCCCATACAGCAAGCCCCAGAATCTCATCTCCAGAATTCTTTCCCTATTCAATTTACTTTTATAATTTTGGCCTCCTTCCCTGTACCCACTGAACCCCAACTAAGTAAATTTTGGAGAAAAAGATGATTTCCTTCAACTATTCTTCTGTTTTTATATTTTTTCAGTCATCCCTGTAGCTTCTGCAACTTATTTTCTCTGTTTAATGCATCCGAGAAATTTTCATAAAAAATAAAACCTGTCTTCTATAAAGCATCCCTAATTAGATGGAAGTAAGACATAGTTTAAAATATCAAAAAGATACGTACAGCATATGCCTGTGGTTCCAAAGCAACAGATTGGAAAGTGGGGAGTTCCACCCATCCATTTGGAAATTTTTACTAGTTTGTTTCATTTTGTTTTTGCTGAGCTGATTGATTTGGCAATTTATTTTATGGTCTGGGCAAGGCTCTGTTTTCACATTGCCAACCAACTGGTCAATCCATTAAAGAATCACTCTGATGAATTTGTTCATGTCATGAAAACAAAATAATTTGTTCATAGGACTTTCTCTTTTTAAGTCAAAATGTTGGAGATTATATTTATATCAAAACATGTGCAATGTCTGTTTTTGCTGTAAGAAAAGAATTCTTAAACAATGCTGTAGCTCTCACACCATTTATATAGATATATAATTGTTTGCTTGTAGTGTATTGATTTCTTCTAACTTTGTGTTTACAAAGAGCTTAACACGTTGTAGAAGCTTAATAAAAATGTATTAGGTTCATAACGATATACCTTTCCTTGCTGCTCTTACTCATTAAAGACTTTAAACTGCTGGACTGCATGTTTTAAAATTGCTTTCCAGGCCAGGCACAGTGGGTCACACTTGTAATCTCAGCACTTTGGGAGGCCAAGGTGAGCAGATCACTTGAGGATAGGAGTTCAAACCAGACTGGCCAATGTAGTGAAACCCCATTTCTAATAAAATACAAAAATTAGCCCGGTGTGGTGGCACAAGCCTGTAATCCCAGCTAATTTAGGAGGCTGAGGCATGAGAATTGCTTGAATCCAGAAGGGGGAAGTTGTGACAGAGTCTATCTCAAATAAATACATAAATAAAATAAAATAAAATTGCTTTCCAGATTTTTGAATAATGAGCACATTCTGACTCTTCTGTCTCCTATATAGGAATATTTCATTTTATGTATTGACAATGATTTACTTAGAAGGTCTTCAACAAATGTTGGTTACATGCATTGAAACTTTACCTTTGCTGTATTTCACTAATCTTTACAATCCTTATTGAGATATCCAAACTGAGGCTTAGAGAGATAAAATGAATTATCCAAGGTCACATATTTATTAACTGACAAATCTTCACTCTATCATAAAACGTTTCCTGGTTATCTGAAACTGTTATCTCCCTTGATTTAATCTTTTATATGATTTAGTGTTTGTGGAATTCTTTGAAAAATGAGATAAGTGTATTGAATTCTAGAACTGGAAGGGGTATCACATTTCATATTTTGCTAGTAAATTTTTCTCATTTCTTGCAATAAGGGAAATATCTTCTTCATCTCCCCCCATGGCATCTGTGCAACCTCAACTCTTAGCTGATGATCTCACTTCATATTTTCCTGGAAAAATAGAAGTTATCAGACAATTATTAATCTACTGTCCCCACTACCAAATCCACTGGTCAAGTTAAATCTATCATGAACTTTATGAAGATAGAGAAATTAATTCTATCATTCTATTTTTTTTTTTTTTAATTTTTGAGACTGGGTCTCACTCTGTTGCCTAGTCTGGCCTGCAGTGGCACAATCTCAGCTCACCACAACCTCTGCCTCCTGAGCCCAAACGATCCTCCTGCCTCAGCCTCCTGAGTAGCTGGGACCACAGTGCACATCACCACACCTGGCTAATTTCTGTTTTGTTTTGTTTTGGGAGAGACAGAGTTTTGCCATGTTGTCCAGGCTTGTCCCAAACTCCTGAGCTCAGGTGATCCACCTGTCTCAGCCTCCCAGAGTTTTGGGTTTACAGGCATGAGCCACCACGCCCAGACAGTTCTATCAATCTTTTTCAGATAGTTCTACATTTTTTTCTTGAGAATTTTTTTTTTCTTTTAGTTTTTGTGAAATTACCTCCTGCCTCACTGGTCATTCTTTGTCTCTTTTGCTGCTTCCAACTACACTGCCATATCACTACGTGTTGGACATTCCCAAGGCCTGGTTCTTTGGTCTCTTTCTCTAAATACACTCATTCCTTGGAAAAGCTCATCTAGTCCCACAGCTTGGAAATCCACTTACGTGGATTATACCTGATGTTAAGTTCAATCCCTTAGCCCTCCCTAAAGCTCAGACAGATATCAAACTGCATAGCTGACATTTTCACATTGATGTTTAATAGTCATCTAAAATATCCAAGGACATGTGATTCCCCCAACTCCTGACAACCTCGTTTTCCTCTACTATGTCCATCTTAATTTATAACACCCTCCCTCTAGTCATAGATCTGGTCATTACCTGATACTGCATCTCTTATTTCTGATTCTAAATTTAGTATACCAGCAAATACTGTTGGCGCTACTTAAATAGACATCTTAAACTTGGCTAGTTAACCCATCTTCCTTGCTGCCATGCTAGTCCAAGCTGCCATCATCAATCACTTGCATCACAACAATAGCTTTCTAGCACTTTCCTTGTGCTTTCACTCCCCTAAACTATGTTCTCCACACCAAACTCAAAGTCACTCCATCATTAAACAACTACTTATTGATAATGTACCAGGAATTAAGTATTGTCCTAAGCACTGCAAATTAAAATAGCAAACAAAACAAATTCAACCAGAAATCTCTTCTTTCTTTCCATTTCTATTTTTGGGAGACACTCAGTTTATGTGTGTGTGTGTGTGTGTGTGTGTGTGTGTGTGTGTGTGTGTGTAGGTATGTGTGGGTATATATAGATAAATAGTATATTTGAGACAGTGATTTATAAATAAAGCAAGATAGAGAAAGTAGAGTGCAAGGTGAGTGGAAAGCTATTATTTTATATAGGGTTATGAAGAAAGGATGTTGATAAGGTTGTATTGTATATAGAACCTGAAGAAAAGTAGGAATAAGTCATGTATCTGGGGAAAGAGTCATTTAGGTAGAACTGGCATCAGGAGAAGGGGCTTCATGGTAGAATCACCTTGGTGTGTTCAGGGAACATGAAGGAGGCCAGCTGGACAGAGAGGGCAGGAAGGCATTGCAGTGGAAGTAGTAGAAGACAAATCAGATAATTATCAGTAGATCATATTATGCAGGCTCTCTCATAAACCATTATGCCTTTTGATTTAACATTAAGCCATTGAAAAATGTTTGAGCTACAAAACAGCCTTTTTAACATTTAAATACATTACTCTGGCCACTATGTGGAGAATGAGGGGGAAGGTTAAAGCAGGCAGGCAGGCCAGCTGAGAAGTGTGCATCATCAAAGTTTTGCATCACCGTGATCCAGATGACATAACGGTAGTTTAAACCAGGTTGCCAGGGCTGTGGGAGGGACAACTGGTCAGAGTCTGTGTACATTTTGTAGGTAAAGACTGCATCTTTCTTCTGGTGAATTGTAGTAAGACACCAAGGCTCTTGACCTAAGCAACTGAAAATGCTTAATGAGATGGGGAAAACCATGGAAGGAGTGGGTTTTGAAGAGAAAACAGAATTTGGATTTCAGACAGGAAATGTCTGTTAGACCTTTAAGTGAATTCTAGTGGATATTTGTATAAGTCAGTATGAACTTCAGAAGAGAGCTGGGGACTGCAGACAATAATTTATGAGATGCTAATGTACAGGTGGCATTTAAAATTTAACTTGAATAAAATTACTTAGAGTCTAAATATAGATGGGTGATGGAGAAATTAATTCTGGGGCACTCCAATATCTCGAAGATGAAAAGAGGAGTAGTCTACAAAGACGTTATTTGTTAAATCTCTACTTATTGATTGATACACTTTATTCATATTTTGTTATAGGTGGTGAATGTCTAGGTCTTATCCCTGTTTTTCCTTTTGTTCTACTTTCTGGTTAATAATTAAAATGAATCATCATTAAATTTAGGAATTTACTGCCTTCTATTTATGATAACATATTTTTAAAAATCTCTTTAAAATAAATTTATTTATAAAGTAAAAAACACAAACATGATTGAGGCATTTAAAATAAGTAAGACAGAGAGACAAATAAAAAATATTCAATAGTGGGGAAAATAATATAAAGGAAGTTATGTTTCTATACAGCTAATGACAGACAAGTTCCATATTCATATACTCTACAATAGGCAAAAATTGTAGAGTACTAGCAACGTATGTTCATAAGAGTCACACAACTCATGAGTTTTTGACCTGAGATCTTACCATTGGGAAGTCCCTTTCAATAAATCCTTCAATGTATTGAAATGGTATGCAATATTTTGCCTTTAAGAGCATTTTTCAGAAGAGAGGGGGTGCATAGCTTTATTCACATTTTCTTTTCTTTCTAAATTTTACTTTAAGTTCTGGGACACATGTGCAGAACATGCAGGCTTGTTACATAGTTATACATGTGCCATGGTGGTCTGCTATGCCTATCAACTTGTCATCTAGGTTTTACTTGTCATCTAGGTTTTAAGCCCCACATGCATGAGGTATTTATCCTAATGCTCTCCATCTCCTTCCCCACCACTCTCTGACAGGACCCGTTGTGTGATGTTCCCCTCCCTGTGTCCACGTGTTCTCATTGTTTAACTCCCACTTGTGAGTGGAACATGTGGTGTTTGGTTTTCTGTCCCTGTGTTGGTTTGCTGAGGATGATGGTTTTCAGCTTCATCCATGTCCCTGCAGAGGACATGATCTCATTCTTCTTTATGACTGCATAATATTCCACAGTGTATATGTGCCACATTTGCTTTATCCAGGCTATCATTGATGGGCGATTGGGTTGGTTCCAAGTCTTTGCTATTGTAAACAGTGCTGAAATAAACATATGTGTGCATGTGTCTTGATAATAGAATGATTTATAATCCTTTGGGTATATACCCAGTAATGGGATTGCTGGGTCAAATGGAATTTCTGGTTCTAGATCCTTGAGAAATTGCTACACTGTCTTCCATAATGGTTGAACTAATAATATACATTCCCACCAACAGTGTAAAAGTGTTCCTACATCTCCACACCCTCGTCAGAATATGTTGTTCCTAACTCTTTAATGATCGCCATTCTAACTGGTGTGAGATGGTATACCTCATTGTGGTTTTGATTTGCATTTCTCTAATGACCAGAGATGAAGAGCCTTTTTTCATGTTTACTGGCCACATAAATATCTTCTTTTGAGAAATGTCTGTTCATGTTCTTCACCCACTTTTTGATGGGGTTGTTTGTTTTCTTGTAAATTTGTTTAAGTTCCTTGTAGAGTCTGGATATTAGCCCTTTGTCAGATTGATAGATTGCAAAAATTTTCTCTCATTCTGTAGGTTGCCTGTTCACTCTGATGATAGTTTCTTTTGCTGTGCAGAAGCTCTCTAGGTTAATTAGATCCCATTTGTCAGTTTTGGCTTTTGTTGCAATTGCTTTTGTTGTTTTAGTCATGAAGTCTTTGCCCATGCCTATGTCCTGAATGATATTGCCTAGGTTTTCTTCTAGGGTTTTTGTGGTTTTAGGTTTTAGGTTTAAGTCTTAAATGATTCTTGAGTTAATTTTTGTATAAGGTGCACAGAACAGGTCCAGTTTAGTTTATGTTTTCTGCATATGGCTAGCCAGTTTTCCCACCACCATTTATTAAATAGGGAATCCTTTCCCCATTGCTTGTTTTTGTCAGGTTTGTCTAAGATCAGATGATTGTAGATGTGTGGTGTTATTTCTGAGGCCTCTGTTTTGTTCCATTGGTCTATATGTCTGTTTTAGTACCAGTACCATGCTATTTTGGTTACTATAGCCTTGTGGTATAGTTTGAAGTCAGGTAGCATGATGCCTCCAGCTTTGTTCTTTTTATTTAGGATTGTCTTGATTATACCCCTAAAACATAGTGAACCACTAAATATACAGCTTTAAATAAATTTCATATTTCTTCCAAGTAGAGCTCACTGGTAACATTAAAAATTCAAATTTGTACTCAGAAGACACTGGGGATAGAGAAACAAAAGGAATCAAATTGTTACTGATTTTCAACAGGTACGTTTGAAAGAAACAGGGTTAGAGTTGTTATTAGAGTGGTAATGATTAGATTGCACAAATAACTGGGCAATGTCAATTCTCGGTATTCTGTGTTACCATTTCAGTTCTCAGTTTTCTATTTGAAAAAGGACTTAAGTTTTTCTTCAGTTGATTTTAGTTGAACATCCCCACTAAATACAGCAGAATGTGAAAGGCTATTTTTAAATGTAATAAACCATAGAAAATGCTTAAGGTCTTAGAAATACTGCTTGTCCTCTTAATGATGTATACCTTGGATTGTCAGCTTGGGGTAGAATGGAGTTTGAGTTTTGATAAAGGTCAAAAAGTTAATAGGACTTCTATTTTGTTTCTTTGTAATCCACTCTAAGGTCTCTAAAACTCAAAACTCTATAATCAAATTTATCTATTGAAATTCTAAATTTTTCTCAATTGTCATGATTCGTAGATATTCTCACATGAAAACGAACAAAAAGACTCCAAACAATGCAAAACAAAATATTAAAACACAAAAGAAGTCCATAGATTAAAAATGGTACATTAGCCTTGACTACTGATATCACCAGGAAAACACCTAGTTAAACCTTCTAAGCAGACCTCAGAAGATACTCTGTAATCTAATGAAAATTAGTTTCATAAAGTCAACAGGAGTCCTATTATAAAATAGAAATGTATGAACAACAGAGTCCACCATCTTGGCTGTAGTCTTGAAGTCACGTACAATGAGGAGCCCTTCACAATCTTTTTCTGAATGTTCTCTACTGGATTTCCATTCAGAAATAAAAGATCTGGCAGAAGGAGTATTTTCACTCTTAATTTAATAAACTATATTTCAGAATTTTTGTTGTATGATGTCTTTTGCCATTTTTAGTAGATAATAGCAGCTGTAGAATTAATTAATGTGTACTTACTTCTCAGCCAAAATATTGAAAACAGAAATGATAACCCCTAAATTCTCTTACTTAGCCAAATGGAATATCTAGAACCATGCCAAAAGTGAATGTTGAGAAAAAAATAAATAAAAGCTCTCTAAGCAGCTGAAATATTTATTGAAAGGCCACTATATATTGAAAGGCCATTATACTATGTCTTTCTGCTCTTCTCTGAGAATCTATCAGACAAATGGTTGGATAATAGTACAGACTTTAGTTGACTTCCTAGTCCACAGAAAGTAAGTCCTACAGTCACATATGGAAATCAGGGAAGTAGGAAGTGTTAGGAAATGTATGCCTGTAGTAGGGCTAGGGGAGGGGAGGCAATTCGTAGTCTGAGAACAAGGGAAAAAAATTAGAAACAAATTTAATTTTGAAAATGGATATAAGAACCACAAATCTAAAACAGTTTGGAGCTCCTTAATACAAGTTAAAAATACCCTAGTGGTATTGAAAGTAGCACAGAATACAATTTATGTTATAATGATGTTCTTGCTTTATCCTAAAATTTGACCATATTTAATATTTCTGTTTAACCAGGAGAGAAATGGTCAATGTTAATGATTCATACCCTAAGAATCAGTCGCCTATTGATGGAAATAGTCAATGGGCGACCTGGGAGAGAGACAGACTAGATTTTACTTTAAAGTCAGCTGTATTTTATATCAGTGTTCTCCAATAGGTAATTTATTTTTCTTTTTCCTTCCTTCCTTCCTTCCTTCCTTCTTTCCTTCCTTCCTTCCTTCCTTCTTTCCTTCCTTCCTTCCTTCCTTCCTTCCTTCCTTCCTTCCT
>NC_045436.1:12859912-12873558 GCF_002776525.5 Piliocolobus tephrosceles | reverse complement strand
TCCTCCCTCCCTCCCTCCCTCCCTCCCTCCCTCCTTTCTTTTTCTTTCTTTCTTTCTTTCTTTCTTTCTTTCTTTCTTTCTTTCTTTCTTTCTTTCTTTCTTTCTTTCTTCTTTCTTCTTGCTCTTTCTTTCCTTCCTTCCTTCCTTCCTTTCTTTCTTTCTTTCTTTCTTCTTTTCTTTCCTTCTTTTTTCTTTCTTTCTACTGAGTCTCTCTCTGTCACCCAGCCTGGACTGCAGTGGCACAATCTCAGCTCACTGCAACCTCTACCTCCAGGGTTCAAGCGATTCTCACGTGTCAGCCTCCCAAATAGCTAGGATTATAGGTACCTGCCACCATGTTGGGCTAATTTTTATATTTTTAGTAGAGACAGGTTTCATCATATTGGCCAGGCTGGTCTTGGACTCCTGGCCTAAGTGATCTTCCCACATCAGCCTCCCAAAGTGCTGGGATTACAGGTGTGAATCACCATTCCTGGCCATATATGTAATTTGTAATAGACACATTAAGTAAAATGAAGTAAATGAATTACTTTGAATAATATATTTTAATTTAATATATGTCAAATTTTATATGAATCAATATTTTAAAATATTTATGAAATGTTTTACAATATTTTGGTATTGAATCTCTGAATCTAATGTATGTTTACACTTACAACAAACGTATCTCGATTTTGGTACTAATTTTTCACCTGAAATATTTGATCTTTTCTTAGACTATATAAAATTTACTATTGAAAATGTAACCATATACTCAAATTCATCCAAACACGCTTAAAATTTTCTAATAACTGATGCAAGCTTAGTTTTTAAATAAAATTTAAGGCAAGTCAACTTAAATAATATCAAAAATTCAGTTCTTGGGTTGCACTAGCCACCTTTCCAGTGCCCAATAGCCACATGTGGCTAGCCCTGCAGTCTTCAATGGTGCTGTTCTGTGTGGATGTCTTTGGATGAGATTCTACAGCCCCAGTAAACATGGGATAGCAAAACCAAAGAGTCAAGATTTTGAATAATTGGGCACAATATTTAAAAAGAGTCTATCAAATACTCATGACTCAGTGAATAAGGAATAAATATTTTCATACAAACTCATTTAAAAATGTTAAGAAAATGAGTTTTAGTTTTTAAATAAAATTCACTTACCTGGGATACATTGCCCAGTGAGACCTGATCAATAAGATGCTAATGGATAAAATAAATGTCAGGTGATACTGAAGAAGATGTTTTAATGCACATGAGACACTGACAGAGGGGGTGAATATTTGGAGTAATATTCAGAAGGTCGCTGGATGCTTTATTTTTCTTTTTTGGAAACTTCAATTTCAAGGGAGCAGTAAAAGGTAATCTTTAAAAAATAAAATTATTAAGCAGAGATAAGACACTATCTGATTAATAATTAACTTTGTAAAATGAGAAAATATTTTATATTGCCTTTCTCCAAGAAAATGTATAATTAAAACCACACTATATGCTATTATGTATGGCAATTTTAAGATTATATCTCTGGACATGTATATAATAAGCAAGTTATTTTCAGTGCTCTCATGCAGACATGGTGCTTAACTACTGAATGGTGGAAATTTTGTTTTAAATTATTTAAAATTATATTTAATAGAAGCTGCATATAATTCAATTGTAAACTTGCTTCTTATATAACTTTACTGTTTCTTCTTTTAGCTTTAGTGTAAAATTAGGCAAGGCAGAAACTCACATTATGGAAGTTCCCCTGAGAAAAGTAGTTTTATAAAAGTATTTCTCTTTGTTTTCTTGTTCCCAATAGCAGAAATGTTTTTGTAAATAATGGCTGAAAACACCACATAAGAATTGCAGTATTTAATTCCTTTGAGATTAAAAGAATGTTTTTCTTTAAATTGGTGGTAAGTTTTATCACCTTACATATACACAGATTCCTAGATAAATCCAATGTATGATTTTCAAAATACATTATATCTGATGTATTTTTATATTTGAGCCACACCTCAATCTTTTTTCCCAGGCCTGCAGGGCCTGTACTATTATCGTGGTTTTCTAGATGAGTAAAATCGGGCATAGTGAGGTTAAGTGACTTACCCACGGTGGCTTGTTGACAATAGGGCTAGAGCCAGAACCCAAGCTAAGAAGCCAGGATTTTATCCGCAATTCCTTAGAGCTAAGTTACAAAGTATTTTTAGTATTTCCACTCGCTCCGTGTCATTTAAGCCAACAAATAATGATTTACATAAGGCGATAAAATAATGTATTCTACAGAGAGAGAGCTGGGCTTGGATAGTTTTGGAGAAAGAAACAAAATCTCTTAAAAACTGACCTCATTGTTTGAGCTTCTTTCCAGGAAACTTTTCTATACGTACTAATTTTCTTGACCGTGCTCATAAAGCCCTGACACGTTTATATTCTCTGTGTTATTTTTCTTCTGAACCTCTGGGGCAGTAAGACAGCAATGATGCTCACTGCAAGCATAGGCTTTAGAATCTTACAGAGATCACCTCCCTCTGACCTCAGTAACATTGGCCCCTGCTCAGGCCCTCAGGCTTTTGTGACTCAAATGCAATTAGAGATTGAGAAGCCCTTCTATCTGTGTGCATGTGGCCACTTGTGATACAAGACAGAGGCGGGACTGAGAAGACAAGGAGAGGTGGGCTTCATTCCTGAGAATACCCAGGAGTCCAAGAGATCTACATTGGAAGATGGCCTTCCAATTTAGAAGGTCAGTTTCCAATTTAGAAGGCCAGGTTTTTATGAAGCATTATTTGTCAAGGTAAGGGTATGATATGGTTTGGATGTTTGTCCCCTCCAAATCTCATGTTGAAATGTGATTCCCAGTGTTGGAGGTGGGGTTTGGTGGGAGGCATTGAATCATGGGAGTAGATCCCTCATGAATGGTTTAGCACTATCTCCTTGGATAGAAGTGAGTTCTCACCTCAGTTAGTTCATGTGAAAACTGGTCACTTAAAAGAGTCTGGGAACACCACCTTCTCTCTCTCTTGCTCCCACTCTTGCTATGTGACATGCTGGCTCCCCTTAGCCTTCTGCCGTGATTGCAACCCTCCTGAGGCCTCACCAGAAGCAGATGCTGGCACCATACTTTGTGTACAGCCTGCAGAATCATGAACCAAAACAAATCTTTCTCTCCTTATAAATTACCCAGTCTCATGTATTTCTTTACAGCAATGCAAAAACAGACTAACATAGAGTATGTGAGATATTTTGCTCAATAATTTTTAGTTTGATTTGTTAAGTATTCAGACCTATGGAATATGAGTCTCCACCTATAATTTTGCCCTGGTCCCTAAAAAATGTTGGAGGCAGAGCCTGCAAGCAGAAGAGCATTTGAATTCTAAACTACTTAAACAGCTTCATAAGCTTAAGCAAATGCATTCTATAGTTTTATTCTTCATCATCTTTAAAATATGGACAATCAATAATAGCATTGGCTTCTTAGGTATTATGGTAGATGTGGAGTGTTCAGCTTAGTGTTTAGAGCATTTAGTGTCTTCTTCTCCAACCATGAGCAATGATCAATTTTGCTTCTCATGGGTTTAATGATGATTCTTTTTACCTTGTGACATTTGATTAAAGTTATATATAGAAGTAGGTGAAGCTGACTTGACTGAGAGTGGATGGATCACTTCTGGGCTGCAAAAACAATGTTAACTGATGAGCAGTCATAACCTGGAGTTAACTGAACATGTCTTCATCTATGACCTAGTGTAGGACCAGAGTGAGTGACACAGCAACATCCAGCATCATGATCAGATGGATGATGGACCAACAATATACATCAGAGTGGATGAAATTTCCTTCCTGTTCCTGAGAGAAAGGAAAGCTCCTGAAGCAGCAGTGAAAGGCATGGGAAATTCTTTCTTGTCCTCTGGGCCTGAAGTCCTATGACTTCTGTCAGACTTTGCATGTCTCCTTGTCTTCCTAAGTGGGGAATGTGGGAGATCCTAAAGCCTAAGACCCAAGAATAACAAAGTAGAGGAAAAATGTTCTTAGTGAGATTGTAGTTCCATGAAATGTCCAAAAGGAGAGGAAAAAGTAGAATTAAGAAAAGCAAGAGAGGAAGTCAGGGTAATATAGCATCCATTTGGGCTACACTGAAGAAAGTTGGAGGTTGTATTAGTCCATTTTCATACTGCTATGAAGAAATATCCGAGACTGGGTAATTTATCATGAAAAATAGGTTTAATGGACTCACAGTTCCACATAGCTGGGGAGGCCTCACAATCATGGCAGAAAGTGTAGGAAGTACAAAGGCACGTCTTACATGGCAGCAAGCAAGACAGTGTGTGCAGGGGAACTGCCCTTTATAAAACCATGAGATCTCATGAGACTTATTCACTATCACCAGAACAGCACAGGAAAAGCCACCCCCATGATTCAATTACCTCCCATCGGATCCCTCCCACAACACATGGAGATTATGGGAGCTACAAGTCAAGATGAAATTTGGGTGGGGACACAACCAAACCATATCAGAGGTAAAGCTCTCTGTGACAGTACATCTCTGAGGGAGTATGACAAATAAAATGCATGTGTGTGTGTATATATGTGTCTGTGTATTTGTGTGTGTGTGAGAGAGAGAGAGAGAAAGAGACAGGCAGAGAGAGAGAGAGAAATAGAGATGGAGAGTTATACATGCCTTTATCTGTTTCCCGCTTGGTGTGTCTGCAAGGTTGTTTGCGTGGGTTTATAATTTTGGTGTCGGTAACAGGTATTTAAAATTTGTGAGCTCAGGGGGAACTTTTGAAAACACAATTCTAGCACAAAAATCTTTCTAAGAAAATATTTTATTTATTTTTAAATTTTACACAGAAGTGTTAAATTCTAGTGCAAAAAATTTCTAGATATATCTTCAATAGCTTTCACCAAAAAATATATTAATGAAACTCTTTCTGTCATCTTGGAATTTTTCACATACTGAATACACTACTTATTTCAAGGAAGACTTCTAGCTTGGAATAAGATTATTCCTCTGTGACTACAGCATGAATCAGTGCCATTTATTAAGGTGTTAAATATTATTTTAAGCCTAGTCTTTGGGCTGCAGATTTGTGACAAGCCACTCAGGTTGGAGAAAAATTTGCTCAACGCTACCTCCAGAAATTAAACTTGAAATTTTCATCTAATTGGATATTAATTCAAGTTATTAATATTTAGAGTGTTTTTCCCCACTTGATATAGTTTGGATCTGTGTCCTCACCCAAATCTCATGTCGAATTGGAATCCCCAATGTTGGTGGTGGGGCCTGGTGGGAGGCCACTGGATCCTGGGGATGGATTTCCTCCTTGCTGTTCTCCTGATAGTCAGTGAGTTCTCATGAGATCTGGTTGTTTAAAAGTCTATGGCACCTCCCTACTCTCTCTCCTCCTAATGCTCCAGCCATGTAAGATGTGCCTTCTTTCTCTTCACCTTCCACCATAATTGTAAGTTTCCTGAGGCCTCCCTAGCCATGCTTCCTGGACAGCCTGCAGAACCATGAGCCAATTAAATCT
The DNA here is from genome assembly GCF_002776525.5 of Piliocolobus tephrosceles. Lineage (NCBI taxonomy): Eukaryota > Metazoa > Chordata > Mammalia > Primates > Cercopithecidae > Piliocolobus > Piliocolobus tephrosceles. The sequence continues at coordinate 12,868,063 of NC_045436.1, read as the reverse complement.
CTTTTCTTTACAAATTACCCAGTCTCAGGTCATTCTTTATAGCAATGAGAGAATGAACTAATATAGACTACTATACCCCTCTAATATATGATATATTTGAAATATGGTATAGGAAATTAGCCTTTTGCCCCCAACTATGCAAAGTTTATAATCAAATAACAAATTAATGAACTTAACAGTCACTGACAAAATAATCAATGATAACATACCAACTTTAGCCCATAGATTTGAAGGTGACATCTTCACTGTATGTATCCATGGAGGGCTACTCCCATAACCCTGCCCTGGTCTTTCACTATAAAGCTGAAATGGTGGATAGATAGCTTCAGGGGTTTTCACTGAGGTAAACACTAAATTAGTGTGCACTAGAACCATGCTACTTTGAAATTGTTGTTATGCGAAGCAATAATTGTTCTTATTTTTTAAACTACTTTCAGTGGGCTTTATGTAGCTTGAAGTTGTCGGTAATGTGCTTCATAAAACTAACCCTTACCGAAGAATGAGCTAGTGCAACTATCACCTCATTTCTAAATGTTTGCTTTTCTTATACCAAATAATAAGTGGTATTAATACCAATAAAGATTACTAAAACTATATACTAATATGTGTTGCTGATAATACCATTTTCTAGTAACTATTGCTATTTAATATTTTTCTTATTACTGTCAAATTGTTTACTCTGCTACAGTCTTTTCCAGTGTAGTTTTACCACTTTGCATTCCTGACAGCAATGTGTGAGAGTTCCAGTTGTTTTGAATCTTTGATAGTAATTGCTATTTTTAAAATATAAGTAAGCAAAAATAAAAAAATGTAATCTAACACATGAATTAATTGAAACTTTCAATATTATTCAAATGTCAAATCTTTCCAAGGAATATGTAGATTTAATGCAATCCCAACCAAAAGCACAAAAGATTTTTTAAAAAATAGAATTTGACAAGGTGACTCTAAAATGCATATAAATGGAAATGGCAAAAAACTGCTGAGTCACTGTTGAGAAACAAAGTCAGAGAGTGTTATTCTACAAGATACACAGACTAATATTTAAACTACAGTATTTAGCATATGTTGTGTTGGTGCAGGGATAAATAAAACAGTGGATAAGAACAAAGAATTCTGTTTAATTCAATTCCAATTGAATAACCAATAGAAATGCATCCATATGGGCACCAAGAAATACGCACAAGAAAGTTTCTGGGTTTTTTTTTATCCAAACTTACATAAAACAATATAAATTTATTCTCTCACAGTGTTGGAGGCTGGAGTTCAAAATCAAGCAGCCAGCAGCCATGCTTCTTCTGAAACTCGGGGTAGAACCCTTCCTTGCTTCTCCGTAACTTCTGTTGGTAACCATCGTTCCTTGACATCCCTCGACTTGCAACTGTGTCACTCCAATCTATGCCTCTGTTGTCACATGATGTTTTTCTTTATATTTCTGTCTTCGCATCTTTTTTTTTTTTAAATAAGGACAACAGTCATATTGGACTAAGGGGCCTCCCTACCCTAGATGCCATCTTAATGATGCCATCTTAATGACCCTATTTCCAAATAAACTCACATTCTGAGATATTTGGAATTATGACTTCAACATATCCGTTTTGGGGACACGATTCAACCCATAGCACTCCTCAACAAAAATGTAGAAAAAAAAAAAGCTTTAGTCCAACCTCCTGGCTGTTAATCTTGCCATATATACTTTCAGCTTTCTCTCTTTCTCTCTCTCTCTTTCTTCATATCTATTTATAGATTATATACACCCAAAGCTTTGATGATGATTTTCTAAATTTAACAATACATTATAAGAAGTTTTCAAAATTATTGCACATTTTTGTACTATATTAATGCTGTGTAATATCCCATTTTAGGGACACCATGCTTTTTTTTTTTTTTGAAACGGAGTCTCCCTCTGCCACCCAGGCTGGAGTGCAGTGGCCGGGTCTCAGCTCACTGCAAGTTCCGCCTCTTGGGCTTACGCCATTCTCCTGGCTCAGCCTCCCGAGTAGCTGGGACTACAGGCGCCCGCCACGTCGCCCGGCTAGTTTTTTTTTTTTTTTTTGTATTTTTTAGTAGAGACGGGGTTTCACCATGTTAGCCAGGATGGTCTCGATCTCCTGACCTCGTGATCCGCCCGTCTCGGCCTCCCAAAGTGCTGGGATTACAGGCTTGAGCCACCGCGCCCGGCCAGGACACCATTTTTCAAGTAAATCTCTGTTGCTGTGCCAGGGATATTTTCTGATCTTTTTAATAATATGAACAGTTCTGAGTAGAACTTCTTAGTAGCTCACTCACTGGATATATCCATAACAATTATTTGAAGTCAGTTCCCACCTATAGACATCTATGGAGCTACTGCAGAATTACATGTCTTGATAACCAATAACAAACAGAACTCTGGTGCGCTCATTCCGGTTTTTATTGTCATCTGTGTTGTGTGAGAATCCCTGTTCCTGTTACCCACTCTGGCACCAGTGTTATCCCTTTTCACTTTTACCATTTTTTTTTTATAAGGAAAACATCATCTTACTATTTTAATGTGCACAGTGCTTACTTTTCAAAACTTTCTTACCCATATATATGGAACTCTCCAGTTTATAAAGGTTCATTGTGCTGCTCTCTAAACTGTTTCCTGTTCTTAATTTGGAAAGTGTGAAAGGCCAAGTTTGTGTCATTAGAGCTACCATTTGAAATAGTTTCTGGGCTTTTAAATTTTATCAACCAATCAACTCTGAAGATAAAAATAGAATTGACAAAAGATTGTCAAGTAAGACATCATTATTTTGCCAAATGAAGATGTAAAATGCAAACCAATGAAAACTTTTTAAAACCATCTTTTTTTAAAGAAGAGGATTTTTTCATACAAGAAATAGAATAGCATAATCTCAAACTTAAAAATCGGGTGTTACGTTGAACAAATATAGTTTTAAGAAAACTTGCTATAATTGTTTCTGTTTTTCACATACATTGACAGACAATGGAAAATTTCACTGGGAATAGCAATGTTTCTCGGATTGGCCGTGATTACTTTAGTGCAGTTATACTGCTGTTCAGCCGACCACATCCTCATAAAGCCAGGTCACTTGAAGCAATGTCTGTCTGGGTGAGTTTTGGAGCGAACTGGCAGTTTTCTTTAGGTACTGTCAGTACAATACATTGGTATATTTAGTCTGGGATGTTGTAGACATAACTATGTGTGATTATGCATATTTATTCTTGATATTATCTTTAGGGCTTCTGAATTACTAAGAAAAATCTAAATTTCATTAGGCTCCCGAATTTAGATCTCTGAATAGCAACCAAAGAAACCAAGTTATACAGCATAGTCTCAGCTTGGAGAAAATTCTACTCCAAGCCACATTTGTTGATTCCCTTGGAAAACATTCGTTTTTTGTTTTTTTTTTTTTTGTTTTTTTTTTGTTTTTTTCTCGAGATGGAGTTTCACTCTTATTGCCCAGGCTGGAGTGCAATGGTGCGCTCTCAACTCAGTGCAACCTCCGTCTCTCGGCTTCAAGTGAGACGGCTTCAAGTAGCTGGGATTGCAGGCACCTACGACCACGCGTTGCTAATTTTTTGTATTTTTAGTAGAGAAAGGTTTTCACCATGTTGGCAAGGATGGTCTCGAATTTCTGACCTCAGGTGATCCGCCCACCTCAGCCTCCCAAAGTGCTGGGATTACAGGAGTGAGCCACCGTGCCCAACCGGAAAAACATTCCCTAAAAGTGTTTTACTTCCCAAAGCTGGTTCCAAAGTCTGGGCAGATTCTACACTGCAGGTGTCCCAGAAGCTGAAGAAGGAACTGCCCAACGGGACTTATTTGCGCTCTTCCTTTAAACGTCGTGGTGTGGAGTTGTGTTAACACTTCACGTGTCCTATTGCTTTCCCTCGTTGTGTCCAGCTTCTGCCACTTACTAAGAGAGAGTATGTGTTTCCGAGGCTAATTGCCCGTTGCTGTCTGAGATTAGCAAAGCTTCGATAGCCAAGAGTAAACATAGTTCTGGCTACTGCTTTTTATCCTTACTTTTTATCTGGCCTAATGTCAACACAAATTCTCCAACTACTCTTTCAAAATGACTTGGGAGTATTGTGGTTCATGCCAAAATCAACATGAAAATAAGGTAGAGCATATTCTGTTTGGGCTGATAGAGCAATAATATATTGTGGTTTTTCTTCTGTCTGCACACAGCCCTACATTTAGGCACTTTATCCCTAGCATGTGCATCCACATTTTGCTTCCTAAGATATGTTTCATGTTCCTGTGGATGTTTCGTTGGATACTCCTTTGGTATTAAAATGTGTTTTTCAAGAGGCAGCTGTAGATTCTATTAAGCATGTATATAAATGGAGAACAAATTTTTCCTGATCTTTATCCTTTCTTTAATGTAGATTAATTCATTATGAGTTGTGCCCTTTGTGGGCTCAGTGGCAGGAACTTGCAAGATGCACACATTCCCAGGAAATGAGTTTATTTGCTCAGTAATATTACATAAATATATTTTTACCCCCATTTAAAAAGTCACCATAAACACCCATAATGAAGGAAGTGCATAAGTGCTGACTCTTTAGGTCAATGTTTTCTGTGCTGAGCCATTAAAAGAGCATTTAGGAAAGGCTTAACCTTACGTGAAATCATGTAGATTTATGACACTGAGATGCTAAGTCTGTTAACAAGTCAGTCATGCACTTGGAATAACTGTTCTTCCAGGTTGAGTCTCTCTCTCCTCAAAACCACAATACCACAATTGCTATAAATGGATTTATAATGTTTAGCAAAAACTAAAATATGTCTATATTTGAAGAATGGAATGGATGTTTTAAAAAAGAATTTCATGATTCAGAGACAGTTAAAAGTCTTCTGACCTGGAAGAGGCCAAGATAGCAATTTCACCAGCAGAACCTTGAGTAAATACAACAGCAGTTACTGTTATTTCCACTCAGGGAAAATTACTTCCCTTCCATCTCATCAAGAGGAGTGGTTCTGATGATGTTCAGACCTGCTTCTGTGTCTTGGGACCAGGCCAGGACATCACAGGATAGGCTGGCCACTGCAGCATCACCCTCCGCAGTGCTCAGAGCTGCCTCTCCGATGTTGCGGAGACAGAGCTCCTTATAAACCTTAACCACACCATGGTATTTAAGCCAATATGCCCACAATTTGCTAAGTGAAGCCTGATGTTTAGGATATAACAGGGATTTGAGGTAGGAGGCTTAGTTTTTTTAGCTGTGTATTAGTTATTTAGACGTGGTTAGTTACATGATATGGAAATCAATCTGACGTTCCCTACCACTTAGGGTCTATATAATTAGTATCTGAATAAACAAATTTGCTCTCCAATTCCTATTTCGTAGTCATTCTTTGAACACATCTTAACTAGAAGCAGAAACTATTGTTTCATGAAAATAGCTATACACTTATACATACTTTAATACACTTATGTATACTTTAGCTAAAATGAAATTTGTAATTGTATGTGTTTGCTCTAGTTTATAATACATGGTCTCCTATAAAATAAAAATAATTATGACTTTTTTGTAATCATTATTATTTAATTACAATATTTTAACAACAACCATAAAAATACTGTTATATTTACAGACCATTCCAGGTACAGATCATAATAAGACAGACAACTCAAATTCCTACCTTTAGTAGGAATTTATAATTTTAGGCTATGTGTTACAGATACCAAAGTCTCTTTTAAACTATCATAATTTATGATAATTTATAACATTTAAAGCAAATGAACACTATTTTATAATGAAATAATTTAATTAATTTGTGTGTGAAGTCAATGAATTTCTAAGACTGAATGTCCGGTTTGCCTAGTCTGGATACTCTTGTATGACTGGTAGCAAAATTGGTCCTCACACATCAAACATAAGTTTTCTTATGATGGTAGAAAGACTGCTCTCTAGGAAAGCAAGAGTGAGATTCAATAAAACCCTGGTCTAGCTTTGAGTATGGGCTACACTACACTCTCATGCATGAGCTGGAGAAGTCCTTTGGCTTCTCCATACTTTGGATTCTTAAATTGATTCATTTATTTGGTAATGATAATAATGTTCTAATAGGGCTGTTGGAAGACCAAGTAAGATGGTGAATGGAGATCCCTACTCAATATCTGACTCACAGGTCCTCAGTCAAAGCTTTTACCATTATTATGTGATGCTACAATGTTTAGGCATGGTCTCAAGACAAAACTCAGGGAGAATTGAGTACAAAAAGAAAAGATCAAGTTGTACTCATTTTCCATTTTTCAAAAATGTATTTTTGTATCTTCTACATTATAGAATCTGTGCTGAAAACTTGGATATAAAGAAAACTAATTGGATATTAAAATAATTGAGGAGATTGATATTAAACAGGTAATCAGATAAAAATCACAAATGCTATTAAAAAGGCAAATTTATTTCCTTACATTTTATGTTAAATTGTTGAGATTTGTATCTCTTTAATTTAGTTTACACCAATAAACACTCAAGATCTACCCCAGGTTAACTGTCAAAAGCCCTTATTATAAGCCCATTACTACTATAGAAGCCCACAGAGATAATGGGTTCCAGGACATAAACATTTTGGAGTTACTTAAGTGAAGACGCTGTCAACGGCAGGAGCCTCCTATATCAAATATACTTACTTGAGGCTTAAGATGTTTCAATTTTGTAAGACCAATAGTTTCTATTTCTTGCTTTCTGATCCCACTAATTGTAATTCTCATTTGTGAAGTCTATCTAACAAAGACTTTTAGAAAGTTTAACTCCACGTGCTTCAGGACCTTTGTGTGCAAGAGGGTATTAAGATTTCTGCTTTCACGTCTCAGTAGTATCCATGATGAAAAATGCCTTAATGAAAACAAATTATTTCATTTAGTTCAATTCCCTGAAGTAAGAACATTTTGGATCTTTGCTCTAAAAGAAAGGATAATTTTCGCAATTTGTGAAAACAGATAGTTTTACTATGATTACCCCAAATTCTTGCTCTGCGTAGACAGACCCCTTATCTGATAAATGATGAATGGAATAGGATCCAGTCAGTCCCCTGGCTTTTCTCTTTTTACATGTAAAACAAACCAGAACATCTTTTATATTCACTTTGACTGACAGACTCAGAGAATAGAGCTAAACTGCAAAAACAACCAGGGTGCAACCAAAAAGAGCTGTCAGGTGAGGAAATGTCTCAACTCTGTGACTGGCCTTTAAAATCCTGCATTTGCTAAGTGATTCCTCAGTTTTATTAAGAAAACATGAATTATCCCGCATGAATTAATTTTTACCATTTAAGAGAAAACACTTAGCTTGTTTGTTGGTTGAGTATGGTTTTTCTTCATATTATATTTGTTTTATTTTTTAAAAAATACTTGTAATACTTGTATTTTAAATAAATCAGTGAGTTTGTACAAAGTTTGAAATGATTTGGGCTTATGCTACTAACTAATTATTTATATTTACTCCATTAACTATAGAGTTTATGAATTTATAAATAAATTCAATGAAAAACCAATATGTGCAGAGCGGGTTTTTTAAGTTAGGAAAAGTTAAGGTACAGTGAGGCTCCCCGCAAAATCATCATGTTGGAAAGTTTTGCCACAGTAACTGTTGGCTCTCCTTGTACCCAGTTCATCCTGGATATCTACACTTGCTCGTACCAAGACAATTTTCAGCAAAGGATTCTACCCTATGTCTTAGAATACGTTTGTCAACATTGCCATTTATCCTGTGTGAAAGAACAAGCAGATTATTTTTTATTTCTGTGCCACATACATTTTTTTCTTTCTTTCTTTCTCTTTCTTTCTTTCTTTCTTTCTTTCTTTTTCTTTCTCTTTCTTTTTTCTTTCTTTCTTTCTTTCTTTCTTTCTTTCTTTTTTTCTTTCTTTCTTTCTTTCTTTCTTTCTTTTCTTTCTTTGTCTCTCTCCTTTCCTTTCCTTATCTTTCTTGCTTCCTTCCTTCCTTTCCTTCTTTCCCTTTCTTTCTCTCTCTTTCCTTCTTTCTTTCCCTTCCTTCCTTCCCTCCTTCCTTCCTTCCCTCCTTCCTTCCTTCCTTCCTTCCTTCCTTCCTTCCTTCCTTTCTTTCTCTTTCTTTCTTTCCTTCCTTCCTTCCTTCCTTCCTTCCTTCCTTCTTTCTTTCTTTCTTTCTTTCTTTCTTTCTTTCTTTCTTTCT
>NC_045436.1:12854293-12859902 GCF_002776525.5 Piliocolobus tephrosceles | reverse complement strand
TTTCTTTCTTTCTTTCTTTCTTTCTTTCTTTCTTTCTTTCTTTCTTTCTTTCTTTCATTCGTTTGCTATTTCCAAAGATATTAACCTTAAAGAAATGGTTTAAAGAATGAGTTCTGACTCATATAACTCAGTGGGAGAGATTTGATTTTCTTACTCCAAGCCTCATAAGTTTATCCTCTTTTCTACTCTTGGATGCAATATAACTTAGTAAGATACTGGACTTGAAGCTCTTCCTCTTACTCTGTATGTGATCCTATGGAAATTAGCACCCTGAGTTCCATTTTTCTTATATTTGAAGATATTCTAATAATGTTTCTTGTGTGAACTAAATATTTAAACACAGAATGATTGGCAAGGAGAAGCTGAACAACAGGTGTTATTTAGCAAATCATTTTAATTACAAACTATACTAAATTTATATACTCAAAACATCATAATTGTTACTAACAATAAACAGGGCAGAGGGCTGTAATATGGTTAGGCTTTGTGTCCCCACCCAAATCTCATCTTAAATTGTAATCCCCATAATCCTCATAATCCCCACATGTTAAGGATGGGACCAGGTAGAGGTAATTGAATCATGGGGGTGGTTTCCCCCGTGCTGTTCTCCTGATAGTGAGTTAGCTCTCACAACAGCTGATGGTTTTATAAGGGGCTCTTCCCCTCTTTGCTTGGCATTTCTCCTTCCACTCCCTTGTGAAGAAGGAGCCTTACTTCCCCGTTGCCTTTGGCTATGATTGTAAGTTTCCTGAGGCCATCCCAGCCATGCTGAACAGTGAGTCAATTAAACCTCTTTCCTTTATAAATTACCCAGTCTTGGGCAGTTCTTTATAGAGTATGAAAACGGACTAATGAGGCTGTCCTCAACTTCTTTTGTATTTTTGTACTTTTCAACACAAACTAGAAATTTTTAGGAGACTCTTACTGAATTATCAAACTAATAATTTCTCTAATTGGTAGCGTCATGAAATTAATCTGAAAATATTAGAGAATTCTGGGAAAATGTTATAAAAATAAATAATCTTAGGGAAAACTGTAGTTTTATTGTCAACGATTTAAGAATTTTGAGAATTGGTGTTGACTAGGCTGAGTTATCAAACCCTTTTCTGTGGCATGATTTATAAAACAGATTCAAATAAAATAGTCTCTAAGATCAATTATCTTAATCTTGATTTATAAAATAATAAGATGTTTCTTTTTAAGATAAATTATTAAATTTTAACCGTTTTAATTGTGATATTTGATAATTGTATTTGAACATTTACAGTATTAAATTCAGGCTGTATTTCTAAAAATTGATTTCTAAATCATTTCCTATGGAAATCTGGCAGACTTGTTTGTCTATAATGTACCAAATCCCAGAATAATGCTAAGATATAATATTTACTATCAATAATTCTTTTTTGGACATGTTTCATAAAGTTTTAATTTTCCTCTGTTGAAACTACCCAAACTGAAATTTGAGCTTCAGAGTGAAAGAGAGGGTTATCAAATGTGTCTAATTTGTAGCCACAAGGCACAGAGTTAATTTCAGATTCAAATGCTTTGGGGAGAGAAGAAAATTGTTTATATCATACATGCCAACTAATCATGATTAGGTTATAAAAGATGGTCAAAAAGCAGTTTTTGAGCTGCTTTTTCCCCCTCAGCACTACGAACCTCTTTTTCTTTCTCTATAAATTGTATGTATGTACGTATGCATGTGTTATAGATTTTGTGTATGTATGTATGTGTTATACATAATATACAATCAGTATATATTATATATCATATATATGTATATATAATCAACACAAGTTTGTGCACAAACACACATATACACATTAACATGCATAGAACTTTTGACATATATGAGCAGGTTTCACTCAACTTTTACTACTGTTATTAAATATTTCTCTACTAGCCTCTCTCAGTATTCATGTGTTCATGTTTCTTCACCTCCAGACTTCTATATTGTGCTGTGCAATATTGGACTTGGCAATGGCACAAAGGAAGAGAAAGAGAGAAGGGTTGGAGGAAACATGGCTTTCTGTCACCATAAGTTCCCTGTTACCTGCTCTGTCCTTGTGGATCTGACTCTTCAGTCTTTAAATACACTTTATTCTACATAGTCTTTCTGATAATATATATAGACATCAACCTGCTCTCTATATCTATCTCTCATTCATCTTTGTATCTACCACCTCTTTAAAAAGGCAACTTGAGACAGCATATGAAAAATTATACAACAAAATTAAAATTAGAAAGGTTAGAAAATTGGGTTAAAGGAAAAAGTTGACTGGGGAAATAAGCTGAGGGGAATGATAATTTAAGTTTTAAAAAAATGCTGCCTATTTACACTCCCAAGAGGCATTCCAGTTGCTAGTGAGAAAACTGGTAGGTGTAAGGGGCTTGTCCCCTGCTCTGTCCCCACAATCTCCCCATACCCTTCCCGGGGACTTATGCTCCTTTCCATAAATACTTGCACTGAAACTCCAGTCCAGTCCTGTTCTTTCTCATGCAGAGAGTTCATTACTGTTTGTCTTCTCAGGCACCTGTTCTGTGCTTTGCCTTACTGCCCTTATACCAGCTCCTCTCATCCCAACTTCTTGTTGCCTAACATTGATTCTCTCACTTCACCATCTAATCTCTTTTCTTTCTGAGTCCAAACAAGACTCTATAACTTCAATCCATACAGTCACTCTGCTAGCGATTTGGATCAAGAAAGGACCTTGTGCCTAGTGCTATGATGTTGGTCAGGAGAGGATAGACATATTTCTAAAATCACAGGTTGGAACTATATATTTGTTCCCCCTACACAGGGAAATGATATCATCTATATCTTATCTGAAAGCTAATATCGAACCAGAGGAAATTTTAACACTCAAGTAATTTAACACTTTAAGATTTCATGTTTTGTCTTTCAACTATGTGATGTTTTAAAATACCAAAAGATAGATAAAATGAGAATATTTTAGAGAGTGCAAAAGTGTCTGTTAAGAATATAGCCTTCCCAAGCACCCACGTACCTCAGTATCTCCCCCAAAGAAATAAACACAGAAACAAGAGAAATAAATTTAACCTTTTCATTGTCTGCATCAATACATACTACCTTTTGCCCCCCTGAAACACAGAAATGATGAAGTCCCTGTAGAATTAACTGAAAAATAAAGACAAAAAGACTAGAGGTACAATAAATGATCAGTTATCGTTTCTCTCTCTGACTTTCCCCATAGCTTTTTCAAAAATCAAACGGTGGAAAGATACATTTGTTATTCAGATATTTTACTGTAAAAGTGGTGCTCAACAGAAATATATTGGGTTGGATTTGCGTATCGGGGTCATTGATGTTTTTGTAGTTGAAATACAACCATGGCTTTTTATATCATTGGTCATGGTTAGAGTCCATGTGAAAACAATGACATATATTTTATTTTTATTAAGTGTATTATTGGTTATGGGATGTGTGGGAATTTTTTCTAAGCCTTCTCCTATTTATGGGGGTTTAGCATTAATTGTTAGTGGTGTAATTGGTTGTGTGATTATTTTAAATTATGGGGGAACTTATATGGGTTTAATGATAATTTTAATTTATCTGGGAGGTATGATAGTTGTTTTTGGTTATACTACAGCGATGGCTATTTATGAGTATCCTGAAACATGGGGTTCAGGATTTGAGGTTTTGGGGAGTCTTCTGGTAGGATTAGTGATGGAGGTGGGGTTGGTTTTACAAGTCTTAGATTTCGATAGGTTAGTGGTGGTAGTTAATTTTAATAATATAGGGAGTTGGGTGATTTTGAGGGAGAGGGACCAGGGTAAATTCCAGGGAATTCTATTGGTGCAGGTGCTTTGTATGATTATGGGCGCCGATTAGTGGTGGTTACTGGTTGAACGTTATTTGTTGGTGTACTTATCGTGATTGGGATTACTCAAGGTATTAGGTTATGTTATTGGGAACAGGGTTAGGATAAAAGGGATAAGGAAAGAGAGAAAGTAAAGCTTGATTATACCTTTTTGAGTGGTTGTGATGATGGAGGTAATAGTATGGGTGTGCGAAATTGTTTTAGATTTTTCTAGTCAGATTGAGTCTAGTAAAAGGGAGGTTAGGTTTTGGCTTATAAGTAGGTTTTGGTAGGGGATTATGTGATGAATTGTAGTGGGAAAATATCCCAGTATATTGGAGAATTTAAATATGTATGATGGTGTATGTATTTTAAGTTTATTGGTTATAAGTGTAAGATCTAGGACTACTAGAAAGCCCAGGGCGGTTATGTATAGGGCTGAGAGTTTTAGGTGGTGGGGTATTGTTGATTGGGGGAGTGAGGTGGGAGAAATGTTACTGGTGATAAGAAATCCTGCGAGTAGACTGCCGATTGTGAGGCGTTTGATTGGATTTAATAGGGTAGGGTTATTCTTGCTAATGTTGATTGAGGTTGGGAAGCGAGGTTGTCCTGTTAGGGAGAGGAGAATAGTTCGAGTACTGTAGGCGCTTGTTAGGGAAGTGGTAATGAGAGTTATAGATAGGGCTCAGGCGTTGGTATACGACGTGTTTGCGGTTTCGACGATAAGGTCTTTGGAGTAGAAGTCTGTGAGGAAAGGCATGCCTGTGAGTGCTAGGTTACCGATGGTTAGGGAAGTTGAAGTGAGGGGTATTGTTTTAAATAACCCTCCTATTTTTTGGATGTCTTGCTCATTGTTTAGGTTGTGGATGATAGATCCGGAGCAAATAAAGAGCATGGCTTTGAAGAAGGCATGAGTACAGCTGTGTAGGAATGCTAAGTATGGTTGGTTGATGCCAATAGTGACTATTATTAGGCCTATTTGGCTTGAGGTAGAGAAGGCTACGATTTTTTTGATATTATTTTGTGTTAGGGCACAGACTGCTGTGAATACGGTGGTAATAGGACCTAGGCATAGTGTGAGACTTTGAATTAATGTGCTATTTTCTATCAAAGGGTGGAAGCGGATAAGTAGAAACACTCCGGCAACGACTATGGTGCTGGAATGGAGTAAAGCTGATACTGGGGTTGGGCCTTCTATGGTGGAGGGTAGTCAGGGGTGGAGGCCAAGTTGAGCTGATTTTCCTGTTGCTGCCAGGAGAAGGCCTATTAGTGGAAGAAGACTTGAGTTGGAGTGTAGGATAAATATTTGTTGAAAGTCCCATGAGTTATAATGTAGGAGAAATCATGTTGTGCTTAAGATAAAGCCAATGTCGCCAATGCGGTTATATAGGATTGCTTGGATGGCTGCTGTGTTGGCTTCTCTTCGAGCATGTCATCAGCTAGTTAGTAGAAAGGATATAATTCCCACACCCTCCCATCCAATAAAAAGTTGAAAGAGGTTGTTGGCAGTGACTAGAATCAATATAGTGGTGAGAAAGATAAGAAGATATTTAAAGAATTGGTTAAATCACGAGGTCAGTAGATCGAGACCATCCTGGGTAACATGGTGAAACCCCGTCTCTACTAAAAAATACAAAAAAAAAAAAAAAAAAAAACTAGCCAGGCGAGGTGGTGGGCGCCTGTAGTCCCAGCTACTCTGGAGGCTGAGGCAAGAGAATGGCGTAAACCCGGGAGGCGGAGCTTGCAGTGAGCTGAGATCCGGCCACTGCACTCCAGCCTGGGCGACAA
>NC_045436.1:12814219-12854193 GCF_002776525.5 Piliocolobus tephrosceles | reverse complement strand
AAAAAAAAAAAAAAAAAAAAAAAAAAAAAAAAAAAGAATTGGTTAATATTTGGGTCTGAACTCATATATCATAATGAGAATTCTATAATAGATCAAGTAATGAATAGTGTGATTGGGATAAATATTATGGAAAAATAGTCTAATTTGAAGCTTAGTGTTAATTCTAATGTTTGGATTGTTATTCAATGTCAGTTTGAAATAATTGTTTCTTGATCCAGGAAAATATATAGGGCTGTAGAAAGGAGGCTAGTAGTAAAAGTATATATTATAATTATTTTTACATAGTCTAGGTATAAGCATTTTTGTTGGAATTAATAAAGGTAATTGGGAGGATTAGAGAGGTCAGGGTTATTATGGTAATGGAGGTGTACATGGTTATTACTTTTATTTGGAGTTGCACCAATGTTTTTGGTTCCTAAGACCAATGGATGACTGTCATCCTTTAAAAGGATGAGAAAGCCGTTTTGTTAAAAACGGAGGCATGGATTAGCAGTTCTTGCGTGCTTTCTCGGTAAATAAGAAGTAGTAGGCTTCTATGGTTAGATCATAATCTAATGTTTTAGTTAAACTATATTTACAAGAGGTAAAACCTAGAATAATACAAGGGTTAAGGGATAGGAGGAGAATAGGGGAAAGGTGTATAAATATTAATGTGTTTTCTCGTGTAAAGGAGGGTTTTATGTTAATCATATGATGTGTAAGTACTCCTCGTTGTGTTGTGGTAAATACATGGAGGGAGTAGAGGGCTGTAATTAGTATATTAAGTCCTGTAAGTACAATGGTAATACATGATCAAGAAAATGAAGTTATTATTACAAGGAGTTCTCCTGTTAGGTTGATGGTAGGGGGTAAGGCAAGATTAGTAAGATTTGCTGCAAACCATCAGAAGGCTATTAATGGAAGTAGGGTTTGAAGTCCTCAAGAAAGTATTATAATGCGGCTATGAATTCATTCATAGTTTGAGTTTGCTAGGGAGAATAGTATGGATAAAGTGAATCCATGGACCATTATAAGGATAATTGTGCCAGTGAAGCTTCAGAGGGTTTGAATGAGGGAGGCTATAATTACCAGGGCTATATGACTTACGGAGGAGTATGCAATGAGTGATTTCAGGTCTGTTTGTCGACGACAGGTTGAGCTTGTTATGATTATACCTCATAGAGATAGCATGAGGAATGGGTAGGCTATATATTCTGTTAAAGGTTTAAGAATAGAGGTGAGTCTATTATGCCATAGCCACCTAGTTTTAGGAGTACTGTGGCAAGAACTATTGACCCAGCAATGGGGGCTTCAATGTGGGCTTTAGGAAGCCATAAGTGTAGGCCCTATACGGGCATTTTTACTATAAAGGCTAATATGCATGCTAGTCAGGTAAGGTTGTGG
This sequence comes from Piliocolobus tephrosceles, assembly GCF_002776525.5. Taxonomy (NCBI): domain Eukaryota; kingdom Metazoa; phylum Chordata; class Mammalia; order Primates; family Cercopithecidae; genus Piliocolobus; species Piliocolobus tephrosceles. Next base: position 12,852,810 of record NC_045436.1, on the reverse strand, counting down.
GATGAAGTAGTTGTTAGTTTTTGAGCTATTAGCATTAGTAATGTAACGTTTAGTGAGCCTAGGCTACTATAGATATAGATTAGTATGCTAAGTAGGGGGAGAGAGCCAGCTAGTGTATAGAATAAAAAGTATGTGCTTGCGTTGAGGCGTTCTGCTTGGTTGCCTCATCAGGTGATGATACTTAGGGTAGGGATGAGGGTGGTTTCAAACAAAATATAGAATATGATTAGTTCTGTGGCTATAAATGTTATAATTAGGGAAATTTGTAGGAAAACCATTATAGAGAGGTAGAATTTTTTTCGTGGGGGTGATTCATTGTGTAAATGATACTGGCTTGCTATAATTATGAGAGGCAGGAGTCAGACAGTTAGTATTAGGACAGGTGTTGTTAGTGGGTCGGAAGATAGGTAGGTTGAGTATTTGAGGAGATTGTTGTTAATTTGATTAAAGAATATTAGGGGAATAAGGCTAATAATTAGGCTATGTATGGTTAGATTAATTCAGATTATGTTGTTTTTGGAAAATCATATTGCCGGTAGCAGTATAATTATAGGGATAACTATTTTTAACATTGAAGTAAGCTTAGGTTCTGGATATAATCTAGGCCGTATGTATTGGAGATGGAGATTAATAAGGCAAGGCCTACTGCTGCCTCACAAGCAGCAAATACTAATAGGGCAATAGGTATAATGTTAGCTAAGGAGAAATGCATGTTTGAAGCTGTGACAGTGCTTATAATAAAGAGTGACAGTATTATTCCTTCTAGGCACAGTAGGGAGGATATTAGGTGTGAACGAAAGGTTAATATGCCTAGGAGTGAAATGATAAATGCTAATGCAATGTTTATGTAGATGAAGGGCATTTGGCTAGTATGGTTACCATAATCTAATGAGTTGAAATCATTTGTTTTGTTTAAACTACTTACCAATTCAGCTCAGTCTAATCCTTTTTGAGTTCATTCATAGGCCAGACTAAGGATTAGAATAATAATTAATATGATGGATGATTTAATCATTATGGGAAGGTTTGTCATTTGGAGGGCTTATGGTAGGGGAAGTAGTAGGGGAATTTCTAAATCAAATAATAGAAAGGTGATGACAACTAGGAAAAATTTTATGCAGAAAGGAATATGAGCAGAGTTCAGTGGGTCAAAGCTGCATTCATAAGGATTAGTTTTTTCTGTATAAGAATTGAGTTGGGGCAGTCAGAATATGATGATTTTCAGTAATAAGGTTAGGAGAGTGTTAATTGTTAAGGTTAATACTAGGTTAATTACTCTTTTTCGAATGCTCTTGAAACTAGTTGATTGGAAGTCAACTGTACTAATTATACTAAAAGAATAGATCCTCATCAGTAGATAGAAATATAGAGGAACAATCAGACAATATCTACAAAGTGTCAGTATCAAGTGGCAGCTTCAAAGCCAAAATGGTGATTTGATGTGAAATGATACAATAATTGGCGAATAAGACAGATAATAAGCAATGTAGACCCAATTATGACGTGAAGTCTGTGGAAGCCTGTGGTAACAAAGAATGTTGAACCATAGATACCATCGGAGACAGTCAAGGGTGCTTCAGAGTACTCTGAGGTTTGTAGTAGGGTGAAGTAGATGCCTAGTAGGATTGTGATGAATAGAGCTTGGATTATTTGTTTTCGATTGTTTTCTATTAGGCTATGATGGACTCAGGTGATTGTAACTTCTGATGCAAGTAATACAGAGGTGTTTAAAAGAGGTACTTCTAGTGGATTTAGGGGAGTAATGCCTGTTGGTGGTCAGTGTCCTCCTAGGTGTGGGGTAGGGGCGAGGCTTGAGTGGTAGAATGCTCAGAAGAAACTGGTGAAGAAGAAAACTTCTGAAATGATAAATAATACTATTCCGTAACGAAGGCTTTTTTGAACAGATGTTGTATGATGGCCTTGATAGGTACTTTCTTGGACAATATCACGTCACCATTGGTATAAGGTTAATACGTTGGTTAGTAGGCCTAGTGTTAATAGGGTAGTGGAGTAAAAGTGGAATCATATAATTAAGCCAGATGTTATTAGGAGGGCTGAAAGAGCTCCTGTTAGCAGTCAGGAACTGGATTTAACTATGTGGTAGGCATGAGATTGGTGAGTCATTAAGTATTGTTGTGTAGATAAAGGCCGACCAAGAGTGTGAAAACATAGGCTTGGATCAGAGCGACTGCGATTTCTAGAATAGTTAATAGTACTAGGAGTACTAACATTAGCAAGGTAGCAGGGAAGCTAATGGTTGATAATGCTAGTGTGGCATTTCCGATGAGGTGCATTAGTAAATGACCTGCTGTGATATTAGCGGTTAAGCGTATGGCTAGGGCTACTGGTTGAATAAATAAGCTAATGGTTTCGATGGTTACTAGTATGGGAATAAGAGGTGTGGGTGTACCTTGTGGCAGAAAGTGAGCTAAAGAGCTTTTACTTTTAAAGCGAAAACCTATAATTACTATACCTGCCCATAGGGGGATTGCTATGGCTAGGTTTATGGATAGTTGGGTGGTAGGTGTAAATGAGTGGGGTAGAAGTCCAAGAGGGTTGGTTATGGTGATAAAGATAATTAGGGATATCAGTATTAGAGATCAGGTTTGTCCTTTGGTGTTGTGAATTATTATTATTTGTTTAGAATGAGTTGAATTAGGTTTTGTTGAATAGTAATTAGTCGATTGTTAATAAGATGTTTGGAGGTTGGAAGTAGTAATGCAGGAAATAGAATGATGGGTACTGCAGCAGGCTGGCTTAGGATTGTTGGAGCTGTGAATGGGGTAAATAGATTTTCGTTCATTTTAATTGTCAGGGATTATTGTGGATTTGTGTATTGGGGTTTTTTGTGAGGGGGATAGGTAGTAATTTGTGTTTAATAATTTTAATTGTATAATAAGATATAGTGTGGGTAGCATGGTTGTGATGATGGTGGATCATGTGGATGTATCTAGTTGGGGCATTTCACTGTAGAGAGAAATGTTTCTCTCAATTTTTAACTTAAAAGGTTAACGCTACAGTAGCTGTACAGTGAGTCTGTAAGAATATTTTGTAAAAAGTTATGGTGTAGAAATATATTAGAAGTGTGAAGTGGGAAGTGGTGTGTCTATAGGGTAAATACGGGTCCTATTTCAAAAATTTTAGTGGGATTAATTCTACGACAATAGGTATAAAGCTGTGGTTGGCGCCGCAAATTTCTGAGCATTGTCCATAATAGACACCTGGTCATCTAGCGGTGAATGTAGTTTGATTTAAGCGCCCAGGAACTGCATCTATCTTTAGGCCTAGTGTGGGAATGGTTCATGAGTGCAAGACGTCCTGGGATGTAATCATTATACGGACAGGGGCTTCAGTTGGAAGAACTACTCTGTAGTCAACTTCTAGAAGTCGAAGGTCTCCTGGATTTAAGAATAATGGGGGGAGTATATAAGAGTTAAAGATTAACCCCCCATAATCTGTGTACTCGTAGGTTCAGCATCATTGGTGTCCAATTGATTTAATAGTAAAAGAGGGGTTGTTGATCTCGTCTGTTAGATACAGGATGCGCAGGGATGGGAGAGCAATGAAGACTAAAACGATCGCGGGTAAGATAGTTCAAATGGTTTCTATTTCTTGGGCATCTGTAATACTGGTGTTGGTTAGTTTTGTTGTGAGGGTTGAGGATAGGACTTATAAGACTAGAACACTGATTAAGGATACGATTATAAAAGAGTGATCATGAAAAGTGATTAGTTCCTCTATAATAGGGGATGTGGCATCTTGTAGACCTAGTTGAACTGGGTGAGCCATACAAGATATATAGGGTTTAACCTATAATTTAGCTTTGACAAAGCTATGAAATAATTTTTCTAATATCCCATTGAAAAAGTTATAGAGGTTATAGGGTTGGCTTGAAACAGTTTCAGGAGGTGCGATTCCTTCCTTTTTCATCTAGTTTTAATATAGGATGGTTCTTCAAATGTGTGGTAGCGCGGAGGGCAGCCATGCAACCACCCTAGGCTAGTAGAAGGCTGTTCGATTAGTAAGACTTTACGCTTTGAGGCAAAGGATTCTCAGGTTATATAGATTATTAATATTACCGCTACTAGGGAGATGAAGGAACCTATAGATGATAAAACATCTAATGTGGTATAGACGTCAGGGTAGTCGGAATAGCGTCGGGGTATTCCGGATAAGCCGAGAAAATGCTGTGGGAAGAAAGTTAAATTTACACCTACAAATATAATGGCGAAGTGGGCTTTGGCGTAAGTTTGGTCTAGTGTATAGCCTGAAAATAAGGGAAATCAATGAATAAAACCTCCTATCATGGTGAATACAGCCCCTATTGACAGGATATAGTGGAAGTGGGCTACAACATACTATGTGTCGTGTAATACAATATCCAGTGATGAATTTGCTAACACAATACCGGTTAGGCCCCCCACGGTGAAGAGAAAAATAGAACGTAAGGTTCAAAGTATTGCAGGGGATCATTTGATATTGCCTCCGTGAAGTGTGGCAAGTTAGCTGAAGACCTTAACACCAGTGGGAATTGCAATAAATATAGTGGCGGAAGTGAAGTAGGCTCGTATGTCTACGTCTATACCTACTGTAAATATGTGATGAGCTCATACAATAAAGCCTATCGTTGTCATAGCAATAAGTAAAATTTTCATTGAATTATTCCAAAATTTATTTCATCTATTCTCTTTTTTGTTCATAGGCAGATTCAAATTATGCAGGGTGATACTTCTTCATGATTTATGATGGAAGTACTTAAAAAACAAAACTAAATTTAAGATTTTAAAACTATTAAAGTAGTAATAGTATTATAGAATTGCATAATACTATAATATTATGACTTTATAATAATAATGCCAATAGAAATTAAAAGAAGAAAATCACCACTATCCTGAGTCACCAATAAATCAACTTATTTGAACAATTTTTGTGTTTTTATTCAGTCTTTGCCCATAGATTTCACAGTCTAGTAGCATTAAAATCAAAGGCTTATAATTTTTAAAAAATAACATCCTCATTTTCCTATCCATAAATGAGTGATTAAAAAGTTTATCTTATGACAGGGTTTATATATGAAGTTAAGATTTTATTCTTAAAAAATATAGCTTTGGAAGAAAAATGATTTTCTAGTAATGTTAGATAAAGAAGAAATCCAGGATTATACAAAAGTGTCACATAATTTATTTTTTAAAGTTTAGGCAACAAATTTTTAAAGTTTATTTTCCATCATTTCCTTATTTTAGAGTACTCTGGGCTGGAGGCAAAATCTTCAGGATTTTGCAAGCACTTGGAATTTTAATTGTTAGGATTTTATGTTTCCTTCCTCAAGGCTATTGATTCTACAGCATATTCATGAACTCCTTTTACCTGGTTCAATCATAATTTTAATTGGAATTTGTTTCAGTAAATGTTTAGTAAATTATAGGAAAAAATGATTCCAAATGTGTAATAAAGGAAGTATATATATTTAAACAAAAGCATGACTAGGTTTCATTGAAATGAACAAAATGATAAGGTAGCCACACATGGCCAATGTCTCTTGTGTCTTTTCCATCTAAATTACATTACCAGAAATAAATCAGATCCTGAATTGTCTGACAACTCGTGGCGAGATAAAGGAGGGGCACAGATTATGATAGATGAAATGGACAAAGATTTTGTGTGTGTGTGTGTGTGTGTGGGTGTGTGTACTATGAAAGAGTTGTTGATGTTGATGATTTTATTGTGATAGGTTTGTAGACTAGTTTTTTAAACAATTTTTTCATCAGAAAGTTAATTTGCTTCTTAGCACACTTACACAGAAATTCTACATATGTGTAAAATAGAAGTGTGATAATAACAGACAAAAACCTAGAATTTAGAAATTTCTAAACATAATTGTTTCAAAATTCCACCTTAGAACTATTTTCTTATCACCTCTAGTTAGTCATTAAGATTTGTGGCTATATTGACATATGATTATAAAGTTAGTCAAATCTGAGTTTTAATCATCTCCTCTTACTATAAAGATTTAGATAACAACTATCAAGAATAATAGATAATATCTACCAATATTTTATCCACTGATAATATAGTAACATATTTTCATAACTTACTTCAAAATATGATCGGAGATATATTTTAAGTTTCTGGCAAGTTCCTGAATGCCGTGCTGTTTCTGATTTTAAAAGATCTCCCAGATCTTAAAAACATTAATGGAAACAACATGGTCATTTAGTCACAAGCACTTCTGTTTGTTTATTGTACTTCTATTTTTACTTAATCTAAGTGCCCTCAGTTCTTGATCAGAGCCCAATGATATTAAATATTGATATTTGCTCTCAGATATATTTTATACAACACCTAACATAAATGAAATGCTTGTCAGAAAATATTCCTTCACTTTATACCTGTAATTCTTTTTCAGAATACATGAACAAAAAGCTTTTGGTCCAAATAACAGAGCCTGACAGGATTTGCCCCAGATAGGCCCTGGAAATGTTTTCCTTTGTGCTGGCCTATTTCTTTGTCACTAAGTCTGGAAAAAGGAACTTTTCCAGAACTTTTCCCTTGTGTGGCAGTCCATAAATAAGGTACTATAAAACCGAGCTAGGAACAAGTTTTTTGACAACATGACTTGTATAAGTTGTCAAAAACACTTGTATTTAGGACTGGGGTTTTAATTTTATTTTTAAAGAATATGTCGTTATAATTTATATTTTAAGTTTTTGGCTAGTGCTTTTACAAATTAAAATAAATCAGCTATTATATAGAAAAATACATTTTTGTACATGTAGCATTAAGAAAAAGAAAATATAACTAACTTCTTTCAAAAACCATAGTGGAGATGATTCTACTTAATCCACTTGACATTCCTTGACCTTTGTTACTATGATGAACACCACCCATTTAAAGCATCTATGTCACCAAGCATTTTAACTTCATCATACAACTCAGTGCTTAACTGCACATAATGGTATTCCTTGCCAAAAATATGCATAACCCACCCCCAAAATTGGTAGTATGCATCACCATAAATTTCACAGTATAGATTCTAAGGTAACTCCAATATGAAGATGACTTGGGACAAAGCTCTACTTACGCAAATGGTTCAGTTGAATGATGAGTTTGACCTGTAACCTGCAAATTTTGGAACGTGGTGAGAATAGAACAGTAAACAGTTCAGGATATTTGCTAACGTATATTCACCAAGTACATGGAACTAATTTAGATATGTATTTTGAAGCCATTGTTTCTTCAAAGTACTTATAAGTGAGATAAAGATTAGTAATCAAACTATTTTTAATATAACACATGTGCAGATTTTAGTTATTGATCAAAGTATAAGATTAGAAGGTCAGTTTCAACATACAGAAATTAGTAAAAAAAAAAAAAAAAAAAAAAAACAGTACCTAGTGTGGAATTTTTATATGATATTGCTATGGTATTGTAATGGATTTTTTGAACTTGAGCTTTACCTTACTTATATGTTGCATGATATGCACAAATATTATCAGGTGAGTTACACTGGCTTCAGAAAAAAAAAAAAAGGTTATCTAATGGCAGGAGTATCACTTATGACAATATTTACCCAAAGCCATTCTATTCCATTTAAAAAACTAGTTATTGCAAATGAATAAGAAGCAGTTCAACAAACAGAACCATATAACTGGCTTGACATTTGTTTCATCTAAAACTAAGCATTTTTCTTTTATTTATGATTCTTATTCGCTGTCTTTTTTTCCTTTACCTCTAATCCTCAATGAATTTTGTTAAATTCAGACCCTCATTACACCTTTTATTAAGATAACCCTACCATTGCTTACTGAGTCGCTTGATACTTTTAAAAGAAATGCTAGACAAAATACATTCTCTCCAGGAAATTCCTAAACTCTAACCTTTCGGGGTCATAGAGAGCAGCAGTTTGTTGGTTTGGAAAGTGACCTGAGTTCAGCTCTTCTCCAAACAAACCTTCAGATGTTATCTGTGTGTTAGCTCTGAAGACTGCACTGCTAACCCATAGAGATCAATAGTAGCATGTTTTACCACTTTTTAGCTTTCTGTGAATGACATTCATAGGGAAGGAAATATATGCATCATACAGAAATGGTTCAAAGATTCTTGAAGACTTTTTAAAAATTCCACGTTTAGCAATAGAAATCTATTTTAAAAAACAAAAATATCAAACAGAAGTTTACAAGGCTAAAGTTTTAAAGTCCTAATTAAATCTATACACTTCTTATATTGAAATTCAATGATCAATATGTTCTTTAGATAGCTACTCCAGAAAAACAAAAGTTGCGAAACAATCTTTTAGTGTTTTCGGTTGAAAAGATGTATTAATATGGCTATCTTAAAATTGCAAACATTCCACTGTCATTGAACATTTTTATAATGATAATTAATTTTAGAAGGCAACTTGCAAAGTAAATTTTAAAAATTCACGCAGCATGAGGTAGGTAATCTGAGAACTTTTATTTCCTTCTTGTGAAGTTTATTGATTTAATCACTCATAAAATGAACAAGGTTTATTGGAGTGAAGGGAAAAGCTACAGTGAATTCTAGAAGTGTTTTAAGAAAACAACATTTTAACTTCTGTCTGTGCTGCAAAGCAGCTTCACAAAGGTGCTTGCTGTTTTATGTATTGTTTTTCTCCCAAAGGTTCAAACTTAAAGATCCAAACATGGCCCCAGCTGTAAAAGCACATCTTCCAGTTTAAATTAGATTGACAACTTCCTGTAGTCAGGGAACAAGTTTCAAGCTTTAAGACTACATCCACACTTAGTCCAAAAAGTCACTTTCCAAATTAAATTTAAACGGGAAAATTAAGATTAGAACCAGTATCTAAAGGTTTAGGACACTTTATTAAACAAATAGTTGAGACATCATTTTAACATATCTAATTTTTGTTAAAGTGTTTTCTCCTTTATGCAATGTGATTTGTTTTCTATTTATCAACTATGACTTAGACAATCTTCAATTAACCCAACAAGTTATTTTATTATTTGGGGAGTGATGAGGTTTGATAATTGGTACTTAAATTGATTCTGTGCGCTATCAATGAAAACTTGAGTTACCATATTTGACATATTTAGTTGGTTTTTTAAATTCTTTTTTCTTTTTTGAGATGGAGTCTCGCTCTGTCACCCAGGCTGGAATGCAGTGGCACGATCTCGGCTCACTGCAACCTCTGCCTCCCACGTTCAAGCAATTCTCTGCCTCAGCCTCCCGAGTAGCTAGGATTATAGGCAAGCGCCACCATGCCTGGCTAATCTTTGTATTTTTAGTAGAGGTGGGGTTTCACTACCTTGGCCAGGCTGGTCTTGAACTCCTGATCTCATGATCCAGCCGCCTTGGCCTCCCAAAGTGCTGAGATTACAGGCATGAGCCACCGTGCCCGGCCGACATGTTTAGTTTAACATGCTGTTGTACAGCAGACACATAGATGTGCCAAAAATACGCTGACATAATTTGTATATATTTTGTAAAATTCATTACGTATTTTTACCTGGTAAAGCAGCCTTATAATACAAAATTAAATTATCTAAAATTAGACATGGGGAAGCAGCACTATCTGGCATCTTCCCAGAAACAGTTGCCAGTTGATTCTGCCTCCTTCACACACTCACTACTGCTCCCGAGTTATTAATGAAGCACTAATGAAATCAAACTCTTCAACTGTCAGATTAGTCAGCAGTTCACAATGACAAAGTCCTGCTTTCCTGGGGCTTTATTAGGTACCCCTGCCTGTGTGCATCAGTGTTCATGGAAACACCTTAAAGGCAAACTGATTTGAAAAACTCAGTGGTGCTTAGATTTAGTAGCAGGAAGCAATGCAAAGTGACTAAAACAATCTCTAACTATTTTTAGGAGTAAATTTTATTAAAGACTCTCTACTTTTTTTTTTAACCAAAGAGACATTATCTTATTTTGATCAGTAAACATTCAAGCACATTTTGGATTTTTGTTGACACAATGGCCTTAATTTTATCACCATATTTCTTTGCCTCTTTTAAAATTTCCTTTTATTCTTCTCTCCCTGAATGAATACAATGTATTTCATTCCCTGTTTCCCACTCTCAAAGAATTTTTCTCAAAGAATTCACATGAGGCTCTTAGAAATGATTTTGGAACAGAGCAATTTACAAATTCTCACCCTTTCCTAAATATTGTCAGAAGATTGTTCCCTTTAGTTTTTTACATTACTCTTCAGAAATATAGCCTTTGACAGGGGAAGCAGAGCTTACAAATTAAATAATCTGTACACCATTCCCCTGTGACATGCAATTTACCTATACAATGACACACAATTTACCTGTGTAACAAGTCTGCACATGTACCCCTGAATTTACAAATAAATTTTTTTAAAAATTAAAATATTACAATTAAATTTAAAAAAGAATTTGGCTTAAGGAACTTATTTTTATTTTTTAAACCATCTCTAAACCAAATTACCTTTTAAGACATAGGTTTTCAATCATACTATTGACACAACAGTGTATTGCCATCAGTTGTGAGGGGCCAAGCAAGTAATTTGTTACTAATACTACTGTATAGCATTTTGTGAATTCATTTCAGATCTTTAATGACGACAGATGTTTTCAAAAGCATTCCAGAGTGTGTTTTAACTGGGAGAGGGAAGGGTCCAATTGGTACAAGTGTGCTGGGGATTGTGCATTGTGTTGAAACCACGTTATCTGCACTGCAGGCTGGAGTGAGTAACCATCACGTGTACCATTAATAGCTGTGGAAATTATGAATTATTGTAAGATTTTTTAGATGTCATGTTATAGCTTGTTCCGCCTTGAAAAACTATTTGCTTATGGATGAAAATTTTTGATAAGAGAGAAGACAAGGAGAGGTGAAGGAAATAGGAGTAGTACCAACATGTCTACAGGGTTACTATAAAGTCTCATTGCATGCTAAGGTGTACCAACCACAGCTGAAGGCTGCAAATAATCAGGAATGGCTTAAACAGCTTAAAACATCTTAGAATAAAAAGTCAGAAAGAACAAGAGGAATGCTAAAAATTTACTATAAACCTTTGAATGCATAAAAACATTCTAGTTATTTCATGCATATTAGGTGATACTAAGAATGATAGTTATAATCATGAATTCAAAATTAGTAATTATTGAAATTTTCAACATTTTTATTCATATCAATATATCTTAAAATATCTAACATCTAAATTTTCTATGTAGATAATGATACATAATTTACTTATTCTTGTTTTACAATAAATAAGCATGCTTACTTTATTAGTGATAACTCTGAAGGCCCCAAAACATGTATATTTATTTTTTCAACTCTAATTATGAAAAATGCTGAACATATACAAAAAAAAGACAGAATAGCATAATAAACCCACATGTACTTTTGATCCAGTTCAACAATTATCAACTCATAGTCAATTCTGTTTTATCTGTTCCACCAACCACTTCTCCATAACCACATTATTTGAAGAAAATCCCGGATTATTTAATTCTATCCATAAAATGTTTACATTACCCAAAAAGATAAGAACTCTTTACTCACACAATCACAGTGAAGTTAATTCACCTAAAATTTATAATAATTACTAAATATCAAGTCAATATTCACATTTCCAATGATCTCATGAATATCCTAATTATATATATTTGAATATGATTGAAATAGTGTCAATGTTTTGTGGTGGTTCCTTTTCTCTTAAATCTCTTTTAATCTATGGATTCATCTTCTCTCTCTCTCTCCATTTTTAAACCTCATACAATTAAGCTGGGAAGTTATTTTTCCCCAGTCTGAACATTACTGATTGTATCCCTGTGGTATATTTTAACATGTTTCCCTGTCCTCTTACCTAAAGATGTGATTACACTTAGATTTGCTTTTTCCACCTTTTGGTAAGATTTGTTTATAGGCGATAATGTGTCATTTCAACAAGAGGCCCTTGATATCTGCATGTTCCTAATTTTGCGAGGTTAGCAGTAGCTATACTTAATGTGATGATCTTCCAATAAATATATTAATGCTGTATGGTGGGACTATTTTTATTATATTATTTCTTCTTCATTTATTAACTGAAATATTTACAAAAGAAGAAACTCACTTATTTACTGATTTGGCTATTCAGTGGCATGGTGCACAGGATAGATTGGGTAAATGTTTGAGTCTTCACCTATATGCACCAGCTATTCGGAAGAGTGAGTCCGTTCTCTGTTACCCAGAGGTGACCAGTTGGCTTAGTTTTGTTAGTCTCACTATAGATATTTGAATATAAACAATGTATTGAACCATTTATACTCAAATTTCCCATAACAGGCTATGGGAGCTGCTTCAAGATGACTGCTGAACCCTTTTGGCATAATTTTTAGACTTTTGTTATTTTCTTGATAACCGCCCTGAAAGATGTTCTAGGATTTTCTTGACCATTTCTTCACTAAGACCTGGGATCAGCTATTTTTTTTTTTTAGGGATCCCTAGTTCCTTTTAGTATAAATAAGTCTTAATCTTGATATCAACTCTGGGTGATATTGGGCCTTATTGTTATGAGGTAGGTCACTGTTTCTAGACTTTTGCAATAGATGGAGCTAGGAAATACAATGTTAAGATAATATACATCAGTAGTTTATATTGATACTTTGAATTAAAGACCATGACTATGGGAGTTTTGTTTAAAACTTTCTATTTTGCATTTGTTTCTTCTTTTTCCCAAACTTAGAATTCTAGTTCTCAATAATATCTGAAATAATATCCTTAACATATCACATAATTACTCACCTACTTTATTTAATTATATACATACAAAATCTAATAATAACACCCAAACTACTTGCAAAAATTGGCTGCTAAAAGTAGGTTTTTTTCAGTTATTTCATCAATAAGTTACATCCCTTTGATAATGCCTAGTCAAATGATTGTGTTTGGATATCATTTGCAGTCATTCTGCCATCAACTAAATACATATTTTATTTCTTTAAGAGTCAGAGCGGTTGAATTAGATAGTGGTAGTTTTTTATTAATACTTATCTATTATTTTTAAGATGTAACATTAAGTAATGAAGCTCAAATTTGGTTGCTTTAGTTCTATTTTATTGTGAGAAAGAAAAATAAACTAAAATCTTTCTCTCAGGTAAAAAATACAAATGTCATAAACTGATTGATCAAAGTCCCAAAGTTTTATGTAAGTGATAATACTCAATGTCCACAGAAATATGGAGAGATTAATATCCTCCATTATTGATGCTGAGATCATGACAGTGTAAACACAGTATTTTCAGGGTCATTTAGAAACTGTTCTAGTGGTGAAGGTTTGACCTAGCCATTGTTCTTCTAAAATGTTATCCTAATTTTTTCTCATACAGGTGTGAAAGATAGTATATACAAGCATATTCACTTAATGTTTTGTAATAGCTACCCCCACCACAAACAAATAAAAAGAACTCATCTTTTACCAGAAGCAGTTTTATAAAGTAAGATTTATCATACAATTAAATGCTACATAGCCATGAGAAAACGAACTATATCTACATATTCAAAGATGGCTAAGATGTATCACAGAGTGAAAAAAAACTTTAAAATCTGTAGAGAGAATATAGAAAAATATACCGATTGTTAACAGGGATTAACTTTGAGAAATGGGGCTTGGAGGTGAATGTGTGTGTGTGTGTTTATGTGTGTGAATTTTGGGAGAGGCATCATATTTTATACATAATTGTGCATGGGTTTGGATTTCTACATTTACATTTCCAATAGTTCTTTTAAGTATTTGAATTTTTCTGTAAGAATTGCAACCAACAGCCAGGTGCCGGGGCTCACACTTGTAATCTCAGCACTTTGGGATGCCGAGGCGGGTGGATCACGAGGTCAGGAGATCGAGACCACCCTGGGTAACATGGTGAAACCCTGTCTCTACTAAAAAAAAAAAAAAAAAAGCAAAAAATTAGCTGGGCGTGGTAGCAGGTGCCTGTAGTCCCAGCTACTCAGGAGGCCGAGGCAGGAGAATGGCGTGAACCCGGCAGGCGGAGCTTGCAGTGAACCAAGATGGCACCACTGCACTCCAGCCTGGGCGACAGAAGAGAAAATATCTCAAAAAAAAAGAAAAGAAAGAATTGCAACCAAATATTATAAAAATGATTTCCACCTGGTAGCAACATGCTTAAATTGTAGATAATGTGTCAAAAAAGAAATTAAAAAGGAAATAAAACTCATTTATACTCAACTAAGTAAATTAAAGTGATAAATTAAAAAGCACAGATCAAAAATCAAGGTTTTCATGCATTTAGCAATCATGCCATATAATAAAAGACACTGTGAGCTAATGGTAGTACAATCGATCCCATTACAGTTCTTTGATTTTGCCAAATTTAAACAATTATCTTTCAGCACTTCTCCACGTTATCATTTTAGACTTTTAAAAATATAGAAAGTGAGAACATTAGGGAAGATAGGGGTAAGAAAATCAGGCAATTTATTTTCACATTTTGTACACATATACATGTCTCTCTCTCTATATATATATATAGAAAAAAGTACACAGAGGCTTGCTACCTCCAGATAAATGATTTTTTGCACTATACACACTTTTGCTAACAAAACAAAACAAAAAACCAAAACCCGAGGCCGAGCCTAGCACTGTGGCTCAAGCCTGTAATCCCAGCACTTTGGGAGGCCAAGGCGGGCAGATCACCTGAGGTCATCAGTTTGAGATCAGCCTGGGCAGCATGGTGAAACCCTGTCTCTACTAAAAATACAAAAAGTTAGCAGTGACTGGTGGTGTGTGACTGTTGTCCCAGCTACTCGGGTGGCTGATGCAGGAGAATTGCTTGAACCTGGGATCACCACTGCACTCCAGCCTGGGTGACAGAGGAAGACTCCCTCTCAAAAAAATAAAAATAAAAGCCTAAAAATAAAATTTCCGTCTTCATTGAAACAGACTACTAAGGAACTTTGACGATTATAATTTATTATTATTATTATTATCCTGTAATTAAAATTCTTGGCATTGAATGGGCTCAGAAGAGGGTTGGTTTCCACAATTTAAGATTCCAAAGAAATTCCATATCACAATTTTGTTCAAGGAGCAGTTTACATAGGTCATGTCGTGCAGTGGACTGAACCACAGGCATGCAGACAGTGCTGGTGTGAATATTTTAGGCTCCAGCAACATCCTGACTCAACTTCTAGCCCTGTTTCAGTGTTTCTCTTTGGTAAAAGGAGATTTTAGTCTTACAGATTTCAGACTTCTCTTCAATATCACATGCTGCATGATTCTAGGCAGTCAATATGAAGTTAATCACTAAGAAAATGGCAAATATCAATTAAATGTGTGGTGAAACATTTACTTACCAAGTTCTAATGGTGTTAGGGACAGTGTCATGGAAAAATGGGTCAAGCCAGAAAATGTTATCTACTACAGGAGTCTCAGATTCAGACATCTACAGGTAATTTGGATCAGTAAAGGGTGCTGGATTTAAGGCAAAAGAAATGGTGAAGGTTGTGGCAGATATACATTGCGTCCAGCTACTTGTTGCCGTATGGGAATATGGATCATGTTGATATGTTTTTCTGATTTTCAAGAGAAGTCAAGAATTAGGACTGTTTCATGAAATTTCTCAATTTCTAAAATATTGTGATGGTTAAACAAAGCATGCCTGTGGCTTAAATATGGACTCTGACTTGCCCATCAGTGGCTCCTATTTCCAGAACTGTCTATGAAAACAGCTAGAATTAGTAGTACAGTCATTTCCCCTTTGGGTGGATCTGTGGTTTTGAAGATCACATCATTAAAATGAAATGAAACATAAACGTATTTGTCACACTTACTCATATCTGAAAGGAAAATGAAAGCGAAGATTGTGGACTGCATTTTCCTGAAGCCACTGTATAGCTTAGACAGTGGAATATTACAACTTAACAGATTTGCAGTACTGATTTTGGAGTCTCATATATACAGTATATTCCTAAAATTATTTATGATTTCTGATTATTTATAAGATTATTTATGATTCCTAAAATTATTTATGATTCCTAAGTTATTTATGATTTTTGTGTGTAATGCTGGAGTTCAATTTCTAAACAATGCCTATTTACCTAGGCTTGATGCACTACAATTCTCTCTGGATTACAGTTCTATGATCTAGCTTTAGGCCCTTTCTTTGCAAAATAGAGAAAGGCATCTGAGTTGCTTCATTTGAGGCAATAATTAAATATACGGCAAATGACAGGAGACATATAAAATAATACATAGCTGTAATCATGGACTCATATGCACTATCAGTTATAGCTAAAATACACGGCAATGACCTGTCTGTACCGTGTGTGTGTGGTTTCTCTTCTTTTATTTAATTATACCTTAAGTTCTGGGGTACATATGCACAATGTACAGGTTTATTACATATGTATACATGTGCCATGTTGGTGTGCTGCACCCATTAACTCGTCATTTACATTAGGTATATCTCCTAATGCTATCCCTCCCCCCTCACCCCTCCCCACAATAGGCCCCGATGTTTGATGTTCCCCTTCCTGTGTCCAAGTGCTCTCATTGTTCAATTTCCACCTATGAGTGAGAACATGCAGTGTTTGGTTTTCTATTCTTGTGATAGTTTGCTGAGAATGATGGTTTCCAGCTGCATCCATGTCCCTACAAAGGACATGAACTCATCCTTTTTTATGGCTGCATAGTATTCCATGGTGTATATGTGCCACATTTTCTTAATCCAGTCTGTCACTGATGGACATTTGCGTTGATTCCAAGTCTTTGCTATTGTGAATAGTGCCACAATAAACATACTTGTGCATGTGTCTTTATAGCAGCATGATTTATAATCCTTTGGGTATATACCCAGTAATAGGATGGCTGGTTCAAAACATATTTCTAGTTTTAGATCCTTGAGGAATCGCCACACTGTTTTCCATAATGGTTGAACTAGTTTACAATCCCACCAACAGTGTAAAAGTGTTCCTATTTCTCCACATCCTCTCCAGCACCTGTTGTTCCCTGATTTTTTAATGATCGCCATTCTAACTGGTGTGAGATGGTATCTCACTGTGGTTTTGATTTGTATTTCTCTGACGGCCAGTGATGATGAGCATTTTTTCATGTGTCTGTTGGCTGTATGAATGTATTCTTCTGAGAAGTGTCTGTTCATATCCTTTGCCCACTTTTTGATGGTGTTGTTTGTTTTTTTCTTGTAAATTTGTTTGAGTTCTTTGTAGGTTCTGGATATTAGCCCTTTGTCAGATGAGTAGATTGCAAAAATTTTCTCCCATTCTGTAGGTTGCCTGTTCACTCTGATGGTAGTGATGTGTTTTTTATTCCCCTCAAAAGCATGCATTTGGGGAGCTTTATGTATTAAACTTACTGGCCACACAGGACTTTATTTGGTAATGCTGTTGTGCTTGCTCTAGCAGTAGATTTTCACTCTGAAAATGTCTGTTGAGATGTGATGGCTTAAATGTTTTCATTTCCAATAGTATGTCATGGTACATTTTTCATCTGTATAAAGTTTTGGTGCCGAAGATTGGTAAATATTTTTACATAAAATTAAAAGCTAATAGAAAAATGAAGAATACTATACTGTCTTAGGCTTATTCCTCATGTTACACAAAGAGCTTTTTTCAGCATTTAAATAAATATTACAAATACTTTCAAGGTAAGATTTATGTTAACACTGAGAAGAAAGGATATGTTGAAACCGTTTTGTTCATTTAATCAAATGTAAACAATCATTCTAGAACATTCAGATTATGATACATAGAACTTGAAATGATCCAAATTTCCTTCACTCCTTTATCCAATTAGTCAAATATTTGCCAATTTTCTCATACAGAAATAGTTGAGCAAGCCTATATTGGCCATTTTATGTGAACAGAGTGTGAAATCTCAGAAGCTCTTCCATTGGTCCTCTGTGATCCACATTTGCTCTTGGAGGTGGTAAGGTGTGGTAACCATGCAAAACGTGTGTGTACAGTGGACTAGTAACGAACACTGTCTCCGAGGGTCACAACTCAGAAGGTGATACAACTAGTCCAAAGATATGTGGTTTGTGTTTTGCCCATAAGACCAAGTCATTGGAAAGGCTTCAATAAAAATTGTTTTGACTATGTTTAGCTTTCAGGTTAATTTTTTTTTGTCTTCCGATGCAACATATCCATTGCTCGTCGTTTTACGTGTAATCAACTGAAGAATAACAATTAGATTTAACAATGCAGAAGAAACCAATGTCTGTCTGTAGCCTCTGAGAAACAGAGTCTGTTTGTGATTGGAATACACAGGGCATGGGAAAATATGGTAACATTCACCTATAGCCAAAAGTTCTGAGATCAGCAGCTCCCTCTGCCTTCTCTACTGCAGCACCCAGTGCTGAAGAGTGCACATTGTAGGTGTACAGTCAAGATTTGCTGATTTAATATGGTTAAGTGCACAGATTTTTCATACACATACTTTTCTATGACACTTTGTTTTTTATAAACTAGGAAATTTCACCTTATACAAGTTATAAATTATCATTGTTAAAAGGACAGAGACAAGAAAAGTAAGGACATTGTAAAAGCTAGCTATTCTGTTTCACCCATTAATATTTTGTTATAACATCACAAGACTAAATTGTAATAAACTCTGTTTCAGCTAGGAAGAACACTGGCCAAATAGCCAAACAGAAAAGTGTTAAACTGAGTTTACTGGGGGCTTTCTGAACCACTGCTCTTTGCCTAGCCATATGTATATATATGCTCACACACACGTAGAGAAATATATATACATCTTTTTCAAAATTTTGAGTTACTGAAACATTGTATTTGATGATTCTTTGCCTTAGGTGAAAAAATTGAGGGCAATGAAGAAGTTTTGAAAGATAAATATACTGCTCTATAGTTTTTAGAACTATAGTTTTTGCTGATTACAAAACTTCTGGCATTCATTGGTTATTAGTTTTAATATGCATTAATATTATTAATTAATATGCATTACTAACTTTTTCTGGTTTTAGTTTTTCAGTTTTCTTTTTATTATTTTTTTCTTTTTGCTTGTACTAATGTTACTTGAGCAAAAATAAGGATAGAATGATGAATTTTAAGTAGTATGTCTTTTATTCCAATGTACCATTCATACACCTCTTTGTTACATACGAAAAAGTAAAGAAAACTACGGTTGTACTGAGCTTTAACTTTTGAACCATTGCTATAATTTGACATATGCTGGAACTTAATCCCCAAGGTGATAGCACTAAGAGGTGGGGACTGCTGGGAGGTGATTAGGCCCTGAGAATTCCACCCTCACGGAACTCAATCACTTTGACCCTTCCACCAAGTGAGGATGCAGCATTCATCCCTTCCTCCCTGTGAGGACAAGGTGCTATCTCAGAAGCAGAGACGGGACCCTTGGCAGACACTGAATCTGCTGGTGCATTGATCCTGGACTTCTCAGCTTCCAGAACTGTGAGAAACCAATGTATATTTTTATAAATTAAGCATTCTGTGATATTTTGTCATAACAGCAGGAATGGATGAAGACAACCATTAATGTTAATATTTCTCATTTGGCCGTAGTTGATAAGTATTATATGTTAGAGAACAGTACATTTATAATCTATCCCTAAAAGCCTGAAACCTTGTCAAGTGGAAAGAAATCACCATAATCTATTAAAGAATATTTTTACATATTGCAAAAATGTTCAAAGAAATGCTAAAAATTTCTTCTTTAAATTTATCTCATTAGTTGATTTGTTTCTAATGTACAGTGAGAAAAAAATGAGTGTGCAACATTTCATAAATGCAAATCTCACAGAGAATGGATCTTCAATAAGGCTGTATCTATAGGACACCAGTTTAGAGGTTAGAGTCCCAAAAAGTATTGTCATAAGACATCTTAACAAATAATTGAATTTCTAAATAAAATATATTGATAGTTTTCCCATATGAGATTTTTTTTTTTCTGATGGCTACCAATATGTCAAATTCATGAAGATAGACTCAGTATACAATAGATCCATTCACTGAATGCAGATTCTAAGTGAGACAAATCTGAATTGTGTCAAACCATCAAGATGATTTATACATAACCTTCTAAAACTAAGAAATATGCCTGTAACTAGTCATATGCCATTTGGCTGTGTTTCATAGATTATGTTTTTTCTAAGTTTTGTAATAATAGCTCTAAATATTTAGACAAGCAACTGTAAGCTGCAGTTACTGTTAGTCATTATTTTTATCATATGTTCCAAAGGAAATATTATTTTGATTTCTTCAGAAACAAATAAAAATGTGATGTATCATAGTTGATATATCAGCAAATGAAACGCCTTTACAAAATAAATTTCTTCGAGTAGCAAACACGGTGTCAAGAACTACATAAATCAAGCCGTGATTGGTCCTGCATTCCTCCCTGTCACTAGGACCTCACATAAGTCTACTGTACTTCCGCTACTTGCCAGTTTTATGAGTAATTTTACATGCAATAAAACTTCCCCGAGCTCTTCATTTGACAGGGGATGACCATGCAGCACTATTGGTGTCCAATAGATCATTTCTGGTATGGTTTCTTGCTTGGCCATTGCCAGTTTCAAATTGCATTGAATCCAAAGATTCTAATAAGATAAATATAGTAATCTAATGACCTTACAACAAGTAATTCAGTTAATTTTCATTTCTGATCTTTTAAAACTTGGAAACACTAGTAAATTGTGTTTTACTTAAGCCAAGTAAATGTAAATGACACTGTTCAGTGTGCCACAATTTGAATCTTATAAATATATTAAAACAATTTTTTATTTTGCACTAATGTCAGCATGCTTTCTGACCTTTGTAATCAGTCTCAAACACTATCGTATAACTGTTAAGTACATGAGCATGACATTGAGAGCCTAAGAAGCAAACGTGATGCTGTCAAAGTTAAATTTAAAATTGATTATACTGAAAGAGAAACTTGCTGTTTGACTTTATTGATCGGTTGGCAAAATCAACTTTACACAATTTTCTAAAGAAATAAACAGTTCATCACCACTTAGTGGGTATTTCAAACGTTTTTCATCACCATTGCAGAAATTCACCTTTGTGACTATTAGTAGGAGTAATTTCTGCTATTAATATTATTAGAAGGAGGCAGTACATTATTTCTTACAGAGCCACATGGTGGTATTTTAGGCATTGCAGGCCAGAGGTCTTTACCACAACTGCTCAGTTCTGCCACGATAGCCTTCACGCTATCATGGAAAAGACAGAAATCAATGAGTGTGGCTGTGATCCAGTAAAATTTTGTTTGCAAAAACAAACAGCTGGACCACAAGTGATAGATTATCAACCTCTAGATTAGTGGCATTTCATAGTTCTGTAGTGTTTTAATATTTTCACAAACAAATCAACATAGCAGTCTTGTGTTGCCTAGGCATAGATATTCACTTTTTCAGATGAGGAAACAAGAATTCAGAGTGAGACTCAAGGCTTCAGACTACAACAGATGCTTCTGATATGTATGTCTCATGAAGTAAACTACTCTGAAAATCAAAATGTGTATTTTTTTAAATTAGTAAAAAACTTTCTTTCCACCTCATTCTGAAATTTGTCATACAAGAGCATGAAGACAAAATAATAGCACAATCTCAGATCGCAGCCCATGGATCTGACATTTGCTTAAAATTTAGAAATGGAAGCCCTTAGCCATGTTTAGGAAAACTGATGCAGACACAGAGGACTAGACAGCTGTTGCTACTTCATTGAGAAGAGTCAATTCCTTATTCAAATACTATTAAAATATTTATAGAATGAACTAATACATAAACAGCTTTAAAGACATGATTAAATATGTTCTGAAAGAAATAATTAGGAATGATAATAACAATAAAGTTTTATGTACATACTGAACCATTTGGATTCAATTTATTCAACAATTATGAAACAATTATTGAATACAAGGTCTGAGCTAGATATTTCTGCAGAAGCTGAGAAGATCCAGCCATAATTCCTGTTTTGAAAAGGCTAAAATATAAAGACAGACATGGGAAATTTTAAGGGCAATCAAAAGAGGAAATGTGTATGTTACACGTAATAAAAGTGCAGATTTTTAAAAGGTAAGTGAAATAATAGTATATTTAAAAATATATGCAATGGTCAAAATATAAGTATCTTTTTCAGTCTACTGACTGATTACTAATTACAATATTACAATTTTGTTTAAAGGTACATGTCATGTAAAAAAAAGAAGAAATAAATTAGAGAAACAAAAAGAATCAAACTCAACCTGAAATAAAAACAGATGCTAAATGCCAACATCTTTTTTTTGACACTGCAAAGAAAGTTATATTTATATGTTGATTTTGATTTTGTAGCCTGCAACTTATATTGAGTTCATTAATTAGTTCTAATAGATTGTTTTTTTCAGTGCGGGGGGGAGTGTCTTTAGGGCTTTTTACATATAAGATCATGTCGTTGGCAAACAATTTTATTTCTTCCTCTCTTATTTAGATAACTTTTCTTCCCTTTTCCTCTTAATAGCTCTAGCTGGGACTTTTAGTATTATATTGAACAGAAGTGGCAAATGTGTGAATCCTTGCTTTTTGACAGATCTTAGAGGAAAAGCTTTCAGTTTCCCCCAGTGAGTATGATGTTAGCTGTGGACTTTTCATACATGGCCTTTATTGTGTTGAGTAATTCTACACAGAATTCATTTAGGGTATTTACCATAAAATAGTGTTGAACTGGCAAATGCTTTTTCACATCTAATTAGATGATCTTGTGATTTTATCCTTCAGTTTGTTAATGTGATGGACCGCAGTTATCGATTTGTGTAGGTTGAAATGGCTTGTATCCCAGAGTGAAATCCCACTTGGGTCCTTCTAATGTGCTATTTAATTTGATTTTCTAATATTTTGTTGAGGACTTTTGCATCCATGTTCATCAGGGATATTGTCCTGTATGTTACTTTTTGTTGCAGTGTCTGCTGTCAACATTTGATATTTGGTCTCACAGTAGGACCTAGCGGGAAATGTTTGGTCATGTGGGCAGATCCCTTATGAATGGCTTGGTGCCATTCTCGTGGTAGCGAGTGAATTCTAGCTCTACTAGTTTCCACCATAGCTGGCAGTTGAAAAGAACCTGGCATTTTCCACTGTTTCTTGCTTTGTCTCTTGCCATGTGATCTCTGTACATGCCAGTTCTCCTGTGCCTTCTGCCTTATGAGGAAGCAGCCTGAGGCCCTCACCAGTAGCAGATGCTGGCACCATGCCTCTTGTACAGTCTGCAGAACGCTGGGCCAACCAAACTTCTTTTCTTTATAAATTACTCAGCCTCAGGTATTCCTGTATAGCAACACTAAACAGACTAAAACGGTACATTTTTTCTGACTTTGGTACCAGGGCAATGCTGACCTCATAAGATGGTTTGGAATTGTCTTGGTTCAGGCAATTAAAACAAAGACCATAGACTGGGTGGTTTATAAAAAACAGAAATTTATTTCTCACAGTTCAGGGGGCTAGAAATCCAAGATAGAAATGCCACCATGGTCAGATTCTGGTGAAGGTCCCCTTTTGGGAATCAGACTGCTGACCCCTTGTTGTATCCTCACATTGTAGGAAGAACTAGAGACCTCATGGGAGTCCCTTTTATAAGGGTATTAATCCTATTGATGAGGCTCTCACCTCATAAACTAGTTACTTCCCAAAGGCCCCACCTATTAACACATTACATTGGGGTTTATGATTTCATTATATAAATTTGAGGGAGAACACAAACATTTAGCTCATAAGAAGTGTTCTTTATTCTATTTTTTGGAAGAGTTTGTTTTAAATGTTCTTTAAATATTTGGTAGAGTTCACCTGTAAAGCCTTCTGGTCCTGGGCTTTTCTTTGTTTGAAAATTTTGATTACGGGAATGGGGCCAAGATGGCAGACTAGAAGCAACGGTATTTGGAGGCTCCCATGAAAAAAAAAAAAAACATAATAAGCATCTGAATCCTTCACCAGCAACCAAAGTATACAGGTTCTGTCATCAAAATTGACTAGAAGGCCGGCATTACCCACCGAGAGAAGGAGGAGAAGTGAGGTGCAGCGCCCACCTGAGAGCCACATGGGGAAGGGGAAGCCATCCTCCCAGCCAAGGGAGGCGGTGAGTGAGCGCACTATCCAGCCAGGGAAACTGCTTTTCCCGTGGAACTGTGCAACCTGTGGATCAGAAGATCCCATTCCTGAACCCACGCCACAGGAGCCTATCATACCAATCCCAGAATGCACAGATCCTTACAGCCTCTTAGCTGGAATCTGCTGAAACCTACTGAACTCCTGCGGGAGGGGCGACCAGCAATGGCTGCCGCTGCCTGCTGTCTAAGCTTTTTGAGTTCCTTTGGGGAGCAGCAGCGGCCAGCACTGGGACTTGAAACTGCCTAACACACTAAGCCTCCTGGGCAGGGGAAGGGTGGCACCCATTTCTATAGCTCCAGGCTGCACTTTTCAGCTGCTGGAGCCAGGGAGGCTGGATTGATCCCGAGACTTGTCCCCACAACCCAACAGACCAGCTGTGGCAGTCTGTGGCCAGAGTGTGTCTTCAGGTCTAACCCTGACCCATCCTTCCTCAGTGGGCAGGGCTTCCCTGCAAGATCTCCAATAACTCCAGCCAGAGGCACAGGGACAGAATCCGGATTTCCCGGGGCCTGAGCCCCTAGAGAAAGGGGTGGCCACAGTTTCTGCAGACCAGCAGACTTAGCCTCTCCTTCTGGTAGTTCTGCGGAATCCAGGCAGCCAAGATGAGTGGGTTTCCCCCCAGCAAAACATACCCTCTCCACGAAGGGACAAAGTGCTTCAGTAAACAAGTCCTGCTCTACATGCCACCCAGCTGGGTGAGATCCTCCAACAGGATTTGTCAGACATCCTATACAGAAACAATTCTGCTGGCCTCAGGTTGGTGCCCCTCCAGGTCAGAGGTCCCGGAAGAAGGAGCAGGCACCCATCTTTGCTGCTCTCCAGAATTCCTCAGTGACATCTCCAGGCATGGCAGTGAATCAGATGAATAGGGCCTGAAGTGAACCCCCAGCAAACTGCAGCAGCTCTACAGAAGAGGGATCTGAATATTGAAAGAAAAACAAACAAGCGGAAAGTGACAACAACAGCATCAACAACAACAAAAAGACCTCCACAAAAACCCCATCTAAGGATCAGCAGCCTCAAAGACTGAAACTAGACAAACTCAGAAAGTTGAGAAAGAATCAATGAAACAATGCTGAAAACCCAAAAGGCCAGAGTGCCTCTTCTCCAAATGATTGCAGTGTCTCTCCATCAAGGGTGTAGAACTGGATGGAGGATCAGATGGATGAACTGACAGTAGTAGGCTTCAGAAGATAGGTAATAAAAAAATTACAATGAGCTAAAGGAACATGTTCTAACCCAATGCAAAGAAGTTAAGAACTTTGATAAATGGTTAGAGGAATTGCTAACTAGAATAACCAGTTTAGAGAGGAACACAAACAACCTGATGGAGTTGAAAAACATAGCACAAGAACTTCATGAAGCATTCACAAGTATCAACAGCCAAATCGACCAAGTGGAAGAAAGCATATTAAGAGTTTGAAGACCACCTTTCTGAAATAAGACATGCAGACAAGAATAGAGAGAACAGAATGAAAGGGAATGAACAAAGCCTCCAAGAAATATGGGACTTCATAAAAAGACCAAACCTACAATTGATTGGAGTACCTGAAGGAGACAGGGAGAATGGAAACAAGCTGGAAAACACACTTCACGATATTATCCAGGAGAACTTCCCCAACCTAGCAAGACAGGCCAACATGCAAATTCAGGGAATACAGAGAACATTACTAAGATACTCCATGAGAAGATCAACCCCAAGATACCTAATCATCAGATTCTCCAAGGTTGAAATGAAGGAAAAATTGTTAAGAGCAGCCAGAGAGAAAGGACAGGTCACTTACAAAGGGAAGCCCATCAGACTAACAGCAGACCTCTTAGCAGAAACTCTAGAAGCCAGAAGAGAGTGGGGGCCAATATTCAACATTCTTAAAGAAAAAATATTTTCAACCCAGAATCTCATATCCAGCCAAACTAAGCTTCATAAACGAAGGGGAAATAAAATCCTTTCCAGACAAGCAAATGCTGAGGGATTTCGTTGCCAACAGGCCTCCCCTGCAAGAGCTCTTGAAAGAAGCACTAAATATGGAAAGAAAAAACCTGTACCAACCACTGCAAAAACAAAGCAGAATATAAAGACCAATGACTACACACCAACATTATAAAAAGCACACCAAAATATAAAAACTATGAAGAAACTGCATCAACTAATATGCAAAATAACCAAATAGCATCATAATGACAGGATCAAATGCACACATAACAATACTAACCTTAAATGTAAATGGGCTAAATGACCCAATTAAAAGACACACACTGGCAAATTGGATAAGGAGTCTAGACCCATCAGTGTGCTGTATTCAGGAGACCCATCTTACATGCAAAGACACACACAGGCTCAAAATAGAGGGATGGAGGAAAATTTAACAAGCAAATGGAAAGCAAAAAATAGCAGGGGTTGCAATCCTAGTGTCTGACAAAACAGACTTTAAACCAACAAAAATAAAAAAAGACAAAGAATGGCATTACATAACAGTAAAGGGAACAATTCAACAAGAAGAGCTAACTATTCTAAGTATATATGCACCCAAGACAGGAGCATCCAGATTCAAAAAACAAGTACTTAGAGACCTACAAAGAGGCTGGGCACAGTGGCTCACATCTGTAATCCCAGCACTTTAGGAGGGAGAGGAAGGTGAATCACCTGAAGTAAGGAGTTCGAGACCAGCCTAGCAAACGTGGTGAAAACCTGCCTCTACTAAAAATACAAAAAATTGGCCAGATGTGGTGGCACATACCTGTAATCCCAGCTTCTTGGGAAACTGGAGCAAAAGAATTGCTTGAACCCAGGAAAGAGAGGTTGGAGTAAGCTGAGACCGGGGCACTGCACTCCAGCCTGGGCAATAGAGTGATACTCAGTCTCAAAAGAGAGAGACCTACAAAGAGACTTAGACTCCCACACAATAATAGTGGGAGACTTTAACACCCAACTGTCAGTATTAGACAGATCAATGAGACAGAAAATTAACAAGGATATTCAGGACTTGAACTCAGCTCTGGATAAAATAGACCTAGTAGACATCTACACAACTGTCTACCCCAAATCAACAGAATATACATTCTTCTCAGTGCCACATGGCACTTATTCTAAAATTGACCACATAATAGGAAGTAAAACACTCCTCAGCAAATGGAAAAGAACTGAACTAATAACAGTCTCTCAGACCACAGTGCAATCAAATTAGAACTCAGGATTAGGAAACTAACTCAAAACCACACAATTTCATGGAAATTGAACAACCTGCTCCTGAATTACTCCTGGGTAAATAATAAAAGTAAGGCAGAAATCAGTAAGTTCTTTGAAACCAATGAGAACAAAGAGACAACCTATCAGAATCTCTGGGACATAGCCAAAGCAGTGTTAAGAGGAAAATTTATACCACTAAATGTCCACATCGGCAAGCTGGAAAGATCTGAAATCAACATCACAATCAAACATCACGATTAAAAGAGCTAGAGAGAGAGGCAAGAGCAAACTTATCCAAAAGCTAGCAGAAGACAAGAAAAAAGACCAGAGAAGAATTGAAGGAGATAGAGGCACACACAGAAAAAAACACTCCAAAAAATCAACAAATCCAGGAACTGTTTTTTTGAAAAAGATAACAAAATAGACCACTAGTTAGACTAATAAAGAAGAGAGAGATGAATGAAATAGACACAATAATAAATGATAAAGGGGCTATCACCACTGATCCTGCAGAAATGCAAACTGCCATCAATACTGTAAACACCACTATGTAAATAAAGTAGAAAACCTAGAGGAAATGGATAAGTTCCTGAATGTATACACCCTACCAAGACTAAACGAGGAAGAAGCTAAATCCCTGAATAGGCCAATAACAAGCTCTGAAATTGAGACAATAATTAATAGCCTTCCAACCAAAAAAAGCCCAGGACCACATAGATTCACAGCTGAATTCACAGCTGAAATACAAAGAGGAGCTGGTACCATTCCTTCTGAAACTATTCCAAACAACTGAAAAGGAGGGACTCCTCCCTAACTCATTATATGAAGCTAGCATCATCCTGATACCAAAACCAGGAAGAGACACAACAAAAAAATAAAATGCCAGGCCAATATCCCTGATGAACATCGATGCAAAAATCCTCAATAAAATACTGGCAAACTGAATCCAGCAGCGTATCAAAAAACTTAGCCACCGTGATCAAGTTGGCTTCACCCCTAGGATGCAAGGCCGGTCCAACATATGCAAATTGATAAACATAATCCATCACATAAACAGAACCAAAGACAAAAGCCACATGATTATCTCAATATATGCAGAAAAGGCCTTTGATAAAATTCAACATCGCTTCTTGTTAAAAACTCTCAATAAACTAGGTATTGATGGAATATATCTCAAAATAATAAGAGCTATTTATGACAAGCCTACAGCCAATATCACATTGAATGGGCAAAAACTGGGAGCATTCCCTTTGAAAACCAGTACAAGACAAGGATGCCCTCTCTCACCACTCCTATTCAGCATTGTACTGGAAATTCTGGCCAGGGCAATCAGGCAAGAGAAAGAAATAAACGGTATTCAAATAGGAAGAGAGGAAGTCAAGTTGTCTCTGTTTGCAGACGACATGATTTTACATTTAGAAAACCCCATTATCTCAGCCTAAAAGTTTATTGAACTGATAAGCAACTTCAGCAAATTCTCAGGATAACAAATGAGTGTAGAAAAATAACAAGCATTCCTTTACACCAATAGTAAGCAGGTAGTGAGCCAAATCATGAATGACCTGCCATTCACAGTCACTACAAAGAGATAAAATACCAATGAATACAGCCAACAAGGGATGTGAAGGACCTCTTCAAGGAGAACAACAAAACACTGCTCAAGGAGATAAGAGAGGACACGAACAAATGGAAAAACATTCCATCCTCATGGATAGGAAGAACCAATATCATGAAAATGATCATATTGCCCAAAGTAATTTAGATTCAGTGCTATTCCCAACAAGCATTGAAGCATTGACATTCTTCTCAGAATTAGAAAAAGCTATTTTAAATTTCACAGGGAATCAAAGAAGACCCTGTATAGCCAAGACAATCCAAGGCAAAAAGAACAAAGTTGGAGGCATCACGTTACCTGATTTGAAACTATATCACAAGGCTACAGGAACCAAAACAGCGTGGCACCAGTACCAAAACAGACCTACAGACCAATGGAGCAGAACAGAGACCTCAGAAATAATACAACACATCTACAATCGTCTCATCTTTGACAAACCTGACA
Source organism: Piliocolobus tephrosceles (assembly GCF_002776525.5). Classification (NCBI taxonomy): domain Eukaryota; kingdom Metazoa; phylum Chordata; class Mammalia; order Primates; family Cercopithecidae; genus Piliocolobus; species Piliocolobus tephrosceles. The sequence goes on along the minus strand of NC_045436.1, from coordinate 12,823,472 downwards.
AAAACAAGCAATGGGGAAAGAATCTCCCATTCAGTAAATGATGCTGGGAAAAATGGCTAGCCATAAGCAGAAAACAGAAATGGAACCCCTTCCTTACACCTTATACAAAAATTAACTCAAGATGGATTAAAGACTTAAATGTAAAACCTAAAGTCATAAAATCCCTCGAGGAAAACCTAGGCAATACCATTCAGGACATAGTCATGGGCAAAGACTTTCATGACAAATATGCCAAAAGCAATTGCAGCAAAAGTCAAAATTGATAAATGGGATCTAATTAAACTAAAGGGCTTCTGCATAGCAAAAGAAACTATCATCAGAGTGAACAGGCAACCTACAGAATGGGAGAAAAAAATTTGCAATTTACCCAAAGGTCTAATATCCAGAATTTATAAGGAACTTAAACATTTTTTTTTTCTTTTTTCCTTTTCGTCTTCTTTTTTTTTTTTTTTTTTTTGAGAGAATCTCGCTCTGTTGCCTAGGCTGGAGTGCAGTGGTGCAATCTCAGCTCACTGCAAGCTCTGCCTCCCAGGTTCACGCCATTCTCCTGCCTCAGCCTCCTGAGTGGCTAGTACTACAGGTGCCTGTCACCACACCCAGCTAATTTATTGTATTTTTAGTAGAGATGGGGTTTCACTGTGTTAGCCAGGATGATCTCGGTCCCTTAACCTCGTGATCTGCCCACCTCGGCCTCCCAAAGTTCTGGAATTATGCGTGATCCACTGTGCCTGACCAAACATATTTTCAAAAAAAGAAAAAAAAAAAAAAAAACAACTCCATCAAAACGTGGGCAAAGACACTTCTCAAAAGAAGACATTTATGAGGCTAACAAACATGAAAAAAGCTTAACATCACTGATCATCAGAGAAATGCAAATCAAAACCACAATGAGATGCCATCTCACACCAGTCAGAATGGCAATTAGTAAAAAGTCAGGAGACAATAGATGTTGGTGAATCCGTGGAGAAATATAAATGCTTTTATATTGTTGGTGTGAATGTAAATTAGTTCAACCATTGTCGAAGACAGTATAGCAGTTCTTCAAGGATCTAGAACCATGAATACCATTTGACCCAGCAATCTCATTACCCAAATGATTATAAGTCAATCTACTGTAAATACACATGCACATATATATTTATTGCAACACTATTTACAATAACAAAGACTTGGAACCAACCCAAATGCCATCAATGATAGACTGAATAAAGGAATCTGGTACATATACATCATGGAATACTATGCAGCCATAAAAAGGAATGAGATCATGTCCTTTGCAGGGACATGTATGAAGAAGGAAACCATCATCTTCAGTAAACTAACACAGGAGCAGAAAACCAAATACCACATTTTCTCACTTATATGTGGGAGTTGAACATTAAGAACACATGGACACAGAGATGGGAATAACATACACCAGATGGGGGTGGGGGGGGGAAACTTAGAGGATGGGTCAATAGGTCAGCAAACCACCATGCCATACGTGTACCTATGCAACAAACCTGCACTCTCTGCACATGTATCCCATTTTTTTATTAGAAGAAATAAAAATAAAATAAAAAATAATAAAAGAAATGTAAAAAAAGAAAATTTAGATTATTAATTCCTTTTTTCTTTTATTGCTAGTTTCATGTGTTCTATTTCTTCTTGATTCATATGTGTGTGTGTATATATATATACATATTAACAACAAACTATCCAAAAACGAAATTAAGGAAATAATCTTGGCTGGGCATAGTGGCTCATGACTATAATCTCAGCACTTTTAGGAGGTGGAGGCAGAGATGGATCCAGGAAAATCCCTTGAGCTCAGAAATTCTAAGCCAGTCTGCGCAATATAGTGAAAATTTATCTCTATTAAAAAATAAAAATCAACCAGGTGTGCTGGTATTCCTGTAGTCCCAGCTACTCAGGAGGCTGAAGACAGAGGATCACTTGAATCTGGGATGTCAAGGCTGCAGTGAGCCATGACCATGCCACTGCACTCCAGCCTGAGCAACAGAATGAGACCTTGTCTTTTTTTAAAAAAAAAAAAATCTCATTTTATTAGCACAAAATAAAATAAAATACCTAGGAATAAACTTAACCAATGAGGTAGAGGTTTGTATACTGAAAACTATAAAACACTAATGAACTAATTGAGGATAGAAAGACTTCCCATGTTCATAGATTGGAAGAATTAATATTGGTAAAATGTCCATACTACCCAATCTGATCTACAGATTGAATGCAGTGCCTCTCAAAATCCCAATGACATTTTTTACAGAAATTGAAATAACAATTCTAAAATTCATACTGAATCACAAAAGATCCTGAACAGTGAAGGTAATCTCGAATAAGATAAATAAAACTGGAGGCATCATACTTCTTGATTTCAAAATGATATAAAATTAAAATATATTACAAAGCTACAGTAATCAAAACAAAATGGTACTACCATAAAAGCAGACATATAACCTAATGAGCAGAATAGAAATATCAGAAACACACACACATACACTTTTAAAATTATATGGTTAAAATTAAATCAGAACCTTATCTTACACCATATGCAAAAATTAACTCAAATGGTTCAAAAGGCTATATGTAAAACCTGAAACCATAATATTTTTAGAAGAAAACAGTGGATAATCTTCTTGACATTGTTCTTGGCAATGGTTTCTTAAGTATAATACTAAAAGCAAAGGCAACTAAAATAAAACTAGACAATTGTGACAATATCAAACTTAAGGCTTCTGCATGGCAAAGGAAACCACGAACAAAATGAAAAGGCAATCTGTGGCACGTAAGAAGTATTTGCAAACCGTATAACTGATTAAGGGTTAATAGCCAAAATATACAGAAAACTCCTACAACTAAATAGCAAATTATAATAATAACCCTATGAAAAAAAAGTAGGCAAGGGACCTGAATAAACATTACTCCACAGAAGACACTGAAATGGCAAACAGATACATGAAAAAGTGCTCAATATCACTCATCATCAGGGAATGCAAATTAAAGCCACAGTGGCATATCACCTTGCACCAGTTAGCATGGCTATTATCAAAAAACAAACAATAAATATTGGCGAGAATGTGAAGTAAAGGGAACCCTCGTACACTGTTGGTGGAAGTGTAAACTGGAACAGCCTCTATGGAAAGTAGTATGAAAGTTCCTCAAAAAATTAAAAATACTGGCATAAAAACAGACCTATAAAACAATGAACAGAATAGAAATCTCAGAAACACACATACATACACATTTAAAGTTATATGGTTGAAATGAAATCAGACCCTTATCTTACACCTTACACAAAAATTAACTCAAATGGTTTCAATACCTATATGTAAAACCTGAAACCATAAAATTTGTGGAAGAAAACATAGTGGAAAATCTTCTTGACATTGTTCTTGGCAATGATTTGTTGAATATAATACTAAAAACAAAGGCAACTAAAATAAAACTAGACAATTGTGATTGATTGTCTGATTCGGCAATCCTACTGCTGAGTATACAAAAATATTAAATTCAAGATCCTAAGAGATGTTTGCGACCCCATGTTCATTGCAGCATTATTCACAATAACCAAGACGTGGAAGTAACCTAAATGTCCATCAGTGAATGAATGGATAAAGAAAATGTGATATGTATATATACACAATAGGATATTATTCAGCCTTAAAAATAAAAGGAAATCCTGATATTTGCCAGAACATAGATGAACTTGGAGGACAATATGTTAAGTGAAATAAGCCAGATATAAGAGAACAAATACTATGCGATACCACTCAGATAAGGAATTTAAGAGTCAAACTCAAAGAGGCAAATAGGAGAATGGTGGTTGTTAAGGGCTGGGGGTGAGGGGAGGTAAGAAATGAGGGGTATTAGTCAAAGAGTTCAAAACTTCAGTTGCAGAGATGACTAAGTCCTAGAGATCGACTGCACAGCATAGCGCCTATAGTTAATAATATTGTAGGTATAATTAAAAATGTGCTAAGTGGATAGGTCTTATAGAAGTATTCTTATCACTAATAATAATGATAATAAAATATATAGGGCAGGAGAAAAGTTATTTTCATGGTTTTATATAAAAAGATTATAATATACTTTTTAAAAATGTACACTTCAAAAGTTTAAATCAGTATAAAGGTTACACATACTTATACTTTAAAAACTAAAATGTAAACGTATCAATTGTTTTTACTGTAGAAATGTAAATCCCAAAGTTTATCTTTTAAAATGAAATGAAAAAGTTTGAATTACAAGCACAATATCACAATAAATTGGAAGCATTATATATCAATCATCTGCTATGTATTTAAGCAACATAAATTTATGTTACAGATATAATATTTTTATTTTAAAATTAAGAGTTAATAATTTATTATTTGACTAATTTATCACCATATTTAAAAGCTTTGTTTTGAAAGAAAAGTTACACATGATACTGGGAACTTTTGATTTTTATTTCCTGATTTTCTATTTGTGGGAAGGGAGGAGAAGGCAGATATTTTAATATAGAAGAAAAAGTGATAAAGTATTTAAGATAATGGGAATAAAGGTCGCTACAATATTCAGGATGTAATGAAAAACTGTTAACAATATGTTTCAACCTCTTTAAACAATTAGTTTAAAAAGATTTTCTAAAACACAAATAAACAGTACTTTGTTATGTACTTTCACGTAAGTCAATCACTAATGTTTTGAAATTTGGGTTCTCCCAATACAATTCTAGTTTCAACTTGGAAAAGATAAAAGACACAAGAAGAAAATAGGAGGCAGAGGAGAAAGGCAAATTAAGACATATTGTAATGCTAAGCAGGAAAATTATGAACGATAAAAATAGTTAGGTTCCTTTGGTCTTTTCCTTCAGACTAATACATTTGATAACATTCTTATCCTGCCCCCACTATCTCTCAACTCAATTTCGAGAAGACACAATGACATAAATACTAATAACCCTGATTCACATCCTTAATGACTGAAAAAAAGTTTGCCATGATGTAGGATATGAATCATGCTCACCAGAGAACATCTCACATTTATGGTAAACTGTGGCCTGCTTGCAAGAAATGGAAATATTAATTACAGTCATTTCACTTCATAAAAATAAATGTTTCAGAGTTTGCTTTTGCACTCTCAAATTATTTCCTAATGAATTGCAGACTTCATCTATAAATGTGCACTCAAATGTAAAGTTACTGTAATATATATATATATCATTGTCATTATAAATTTCTGTTCCAAGCTAAGCGAAAAAATATCAGGGTCCCTGCAACAATATCAATGTGTCATAATTGAACATTTATACGATATTTGTAGTGCGGACCACCTATTAATTAATTATATACAAATAACTGAAATTCTCCTGTAACAATATGAAATATGATCTTTAGTAATCACACAGACAATTTAAAATTATACTTTCTCTTTTATTATCTTGAACACACATGCCTTTCTTATCAGTGTACTTCACTGCGTAAACTCTAGTTGGCTTAGTTATCTTACCCACTTTTTGCCAGGGAGCGGATGTGAGACACTTTTGTGGGTGTTCTTAATATTTTTGAACTTCATTATTGCTTATTTAAAGAATAGCTTCCTACGTGCTCAATAACATGTACATTTGGATTATATCAAATAAAATTAGAATAACTTAAAAGGAACACACCAGAGCATACTTATTTTTTGTTTGTTTAAAGGACACCATGTTTGAGGAAACGTACAGAAGGAATAGAAGTCTCTGGAACCTGAAAAACAAAATGGAAAGAATAAAGGCTATGCTAAGGTAATTCACTAGTACCTTTTTAGCAATCTCTGAGTTTCCTATTTAAGCCTAGATTTCTTTTCGTTTTTATTCAAATAAATTTTTTGTGTATATTTAAGGTATAATAATAATAATTATATATAATATATTATATATTATTATTATTGCAAGTGTGTGATGCCAGGAGTTTGAGAGCAGCCTTGTCAACATGGCGCAACCCTGTTTCTACTAAAAATACAAAAATTAGCCGGGCTTGGTGGCACATGCCACCAGCTACTTAGGAGACTGAGGCAGCAGAATCGCTTCCACCCGGGAGGTGGAGTAGCAGTGACCAGAGATCTTGCCACTGCACTCCAGCCTTGGTGACAAATTAGTCAAATAATAAATTATCATTATTTGATTAATAATGATAATTATTATTGTAATTAATATATAATTATTCTGAATTATAATTTGGCTAATATAATTAATTAATGATAACTGATATAATTATAATATAATTATTAATATTGTTATAATAAATTATTAGCTAATTTTAAAAATATATCTATAACATAAATTTATGTTGCTTAAATACATAGCAGATGATTAATATATAAATATATTACTATATATAAATATACATTATTATATATAATATATATTATACTAATATTATTATATAAACATATATTTTTATAATAATAATAATTATTATTATTTTGAGGTGGAGTCTCGCTCTTGTTGCCCAGGCTGGAGTGCAATGGCAGGATCTCAGCTCACTGTAACCTCCGCCTCCTGAGTTCAAGGGATCTCCTACCTCAGCCTCCTGAGTAGCTGGGATTACAAGCACCCGCCACCACGCCCAGCTAATTTTTGTACTTTTAGTAGAGACGGGGTTTTGCCATGTTGGCCAGGCTGGTCTCAAACAGCTGACCTCGTGATCCACCCGCCTCGGCCTGCCAAAGTACTGGGATTACAGGGGTGAGCCACTGTGCCTGGCCAAGGTATACTTATATTATAAGACACAAATAGAAAATAAAAAGGTTATTATAGTGAGACGAATTAAGATATCCATCATCTCACATAATTACCCACATTTTTTGTGTGTGTGTGTGTGTGTGGCAAGAGCAGCTAAAATCTACTAATTTAACATGAATCCCAAATACAGTAAAATGTTATTCCCTACAGTTCTCATGTTGTACCTTAGATCTCTGGACTTGCCCATTCTACTTTCAGTCCTTTAATTACTAAATTGTGATCCTTGAAGTCTGACTATTTTACTTTATGAAAATTATTTTATAAAATAATCCTTGACTCAATTCCTCAGCCACGGGAAAAAATAAAGTAGTTCGTAGGTTTGGGGACTGTCTTACTTTTTTGAGGCTAATTAATGTTAATAGCAGGAAATGCAGGGTTAAAGGAGACTCAATAAGTTCCTAGCTCAGATTGCCATCTCAGGCTGGTGAGCCGTCCTCCCTACCCTTCAATAATCTGACAATTTTGAGGACAAGGATGCAGCATCATGGGAGGTCAAGAAAATACTCAAAACATTCCTAGAGACTTGAAAATGAAACTGATTAGAATCATACTATAAAGAAACCGAAAGGGAGTAAGAAACAAATGGGTAAATGAAAAGTGTTATTTGCTGCTAATGAGAATTGACATGACTCTTCTCAGCTGTTCACTACCTCACATTTTAGAATCATTACCAAAAAGTTCTTTCCCTCAATAACCTTACTGCTATCAACTTTGAAAAAAATCGGGAAACTGTGAGGATATAAAATATATCAGATAACACACTTGCAATTTATTTATATATTTATTATCATTATTATTTGAGGCAGAGTCTTCCCCCGTCACCCAGGCTGGAGTGCAGTGGCAAGATCTCTGATCACTGCATACTCCACCTCTCGGGTGGAAGCGATTCTGCTGCCTCAGTCTCCTGAGTAGCTGGTGGCACGCGCCACCATGCCCGGCTAATTTTTGTATTTTTAGTAGAAACGGGGTTGCGCCATGTTGACAAGGCTGGTCTCAAACTCCTGGCATCACACACTTGCAATTTAGAGAAGACTTTTCAACTTTCTAATAAAGTAGTATTGATATATATAAAAGTGTTTATTCATAGATATCTTTAGGAAATCTATGTGCCTAGATATCATAGTAACATTGTTGCTATGTGCCAGGTATGATCATGGCAAGTCACTTAATCTTTTTCTTCTCCATTGATAAACTAAAGCTTATGATAGGAGCAACCTCATAAATGTGTTATACAAATTAAATGTATGAATGCATGCAATGCCCTTTAAAAAGAGCCCGGGAGCAAAGTAAGAACTCAATAATGGTAGAGATTTTTATTATGATCAAAGTTAATATTTGTTTTAGGAGAAACAAGAGGATTTAAATAATTATAGGACAATAAACACTGGGGACTACTAGAGGGGGACATGGGGTAGGAGGGCTTGGAAAGTTAACTATTGGGTACTATGCTCACTACCTGGGTGATGGGGTTAATCCCACCTCAATCCCGCCATCATGAAATACACCCATGTAACAAACCTGCGCATGTACCCCCTGAATCTAAAACATTATTTAAAAAATGAAAAATAAATAAATAAATACAGGTAAAGTACTCTGGGCGTTCAAAGGAGGCAGAGATTCCTTTCTTCCAAATGTCACCGGAATGCCCCCTCCTTCCTCCATTATTATCTCAGAAGGTCACTTACCTGCTGAAGAGTTTGAGTTTACAGTCACACTGCCCCTTAGTTTCTTAGGTCCACTCCATAAAGAATCCTTCAGCAAGCTAATTGATCTCTTCGAGACCTGACTTCTTACTGCAATATATGTAAAATGTCTGGTACATAATTAGTAATCCATGCATTTTTTTTTTTTTTTTTTTTCTTTTTTGAGATGGAGTCTCGCTCTGTCGTCCAGGCTGGAGTGCAGTGGCGCCATCTCGGCTCAATGCAAGCTCCGCCTCCCGGGTTCACGCCATTCTCCTCCCTCAGCCTCCCGAGTAGCTGGGACTACAGGTGCCCGCCACCACGCCGGGCTCATTTTTTGTATTTTTAGTAGAGACGGGGTTTCACCGTGTTAGCCAGGATGGTCTCGATCTCCTGACCTCGTGATCCGCCCGCCTCGGCCTCCCCACCCTCATGCCTGGGATTACAGTCGTGAGCCACCACGCCCGACCATATTGGTTTCTTATTAAAAGGCCTGTTTTAATAGAATATGAGGCTGATTGAATGATGTTTTGGGGTGTTAGGAGAAAAGAAGGCCTGAAAAATCAGAGACAGTTTGCTCAGATGAAAATAATTCAGTTGAATTTACTAAAAGATAAACAGTAAATTGGAAAAAATAATAAGGATTATTCAAAACATATTAGTCATGTTTAGTGACCTAAAAAATGTTAGTACTGTATGTATAATCTATGATGAGAAAAATGTCTAACTTTGGGGTCTTCAATGTTTTCAATGATCACTCTGATTTTCATTTTAAACATTATTTCAATATGTATGTATGACTTAA
>NC_045436.1:12742647-12814209 GCF_002776525.5 Piliocolobus tephrosceles | reverse complement strand
CTATCTATCTATCTATCTATCTATCTATCTATCTATCTATCTATCTATCTAATATATATATGGCTTATACATCTATATGGTTTATATATATGATTATATATCTGTATGGTTTGTATATATATGGTGTGTGTGTATAAATATATATAAACCCCCACACACAGTGACTTTTAGTAAAATGAAGTATTTTGTTAGTGAGAATTTTTTCCAATTATAAGAGAAGTAAGCTTTTGAAAATTCAGTGATAGCACAGTAAAATGAAAAAAAAATGACAATAACAGAAAATCTCAGGGAAATAATAAAAATATATTAGTAAAATATTTATAGTGTACTATAAATACATTATTTTACATTTGTATATACTTTATAAACTTATTTATATACTTTATACATCACATATTTTATATTACATATAAATAATATATATTTATATAAGTATATGATTTTATATATGATTATATATAAAATACATAATTATATATAAATATACATTCATATATTATACTATTTTATTTATATATTTATTTTTATATCCTGTATATAGTTGATTTATGTTTATATATTTTATATTCTATATGCTTATTTTACTGTTTTGCTCTTTATTATTTATTTAGTCTCCTTAAACACTGTTAACCTTTCAGATCATTGTTATGTTACCTCAAACTCATGGAATCCTAGTCTATGAACTGGCTAACGCTTATTCACTCAAGTGCCAGATTGTCTCGGTTTTAATTCCATGTCTGCCATTTACAGCTTGTGTGATCTTGAGCAAGTTATGTAACATCTCTGCACCTCAGTTTCACATTCAAAAACTGGAATAACAATAATGCTTAGCTCACAGAGTTGTTTTAAGGATGAAAATAGTTTTTAAGTAAGAGCAGAAGACCTGAAAGGACCTGTGGCATGGAGAGTTGGCCGCCATCACTGAGTTCTTAACTTCCCCAGACTGGGTTCTTTTGCTTGCCTCTTCATGGTATCTGGAGATTACTTTCTTCTTTCTCTAGCAAAGCTATTCATTAAACAGGCAGCATTTTATGTAGAATTGCTAGGTGTTTGCAGTTGGAGGGTGTCATGTTAGCCAAGCTTGGCATCTTGCTGAATATGGAATCCGTTGAGGATATTTCTTGTATCTACATTGGGACAGAACTTCTGCCACTGTTAAATGTAAAAGTTTATGTTAGTTTAACTTATTTTCTTTTACCATGTGGATCTTTTGCTACAGGCCCAGTATTTATTTATTTATGCCTGCAAATGATCCCCAATGTCCATGTATTTAATAGAACTATTACACTGCATTTATTCTTAGGAATAACATGAGTTAATTTATAATGTATAGAATAAGAGCGGCATCTACTAAAGACATTATGCTGACAAGATTACATTTAAAGTGTTAATGTGAGTGGTCAGAAAGTGCATGCTCGCTTCTAAATTCACATAAAAAGGGGAATCAGAATCTTCATTACAATTCACCAAGATTGACTGCTGAGAGCTTTCAAGCCCCACACTCTCCTTACCCTTCTGCCAACACTTGAAAGCTGGTAAGAAACCTAGGTCCTCCCTTTCTCCTTTGGGATGCCAGGAAGTTCAAATCTTTCAAGACCCTGCCAATATGAGAGAACCTGCACCCCAACCCCATCTTTTAATCTCATTACCAGTCTCCTTTCCCTGTTCTTTCAAGCCATTGTTGGACCTGACTGGAAGTTTCTCTGCCCTCCTCATAAAACCTCATTATGTGACTAATAATATTCTCCTGGCTTAGTTCAAATTCGTTGTGTTGTATCCTGCAGTTAATTATCTGTTTGCAAATGATAATAATTTGCAAAGGAAATTACTTGCAAATGTGGCATCATCTGCAAAAATTTTGAGTGGGGAGTTCACCAATATTTTTGAAGTGACCACAGCAGGTAGAGTAATTAGAGGGGGAAGAAATGATTTTAAGGAGAAAAGAATGAATCTAGTTTTGGTGGTAATGGTTCTGAAGCGATTTGGGTATATATAATCAGTTGTCACAAATACAGTGGGAGATTGGGAGTGATGTCTGGGCAGGTGGCAGCTTGGATTCATCAGCATACAGGTGGAATCAAGGGCCTGGAGAAGATGAGATCACCTAGGGGGTACACACAGTGAGAAGAAAAGAGGGCTGAGTCTATTGCATCAGCTGAAATCTACTTCTATATTATTCACTCCTCCCTTTTCAATATGGACTTTATTCTCGATAATTTTTTTGGTTTTTCTTGTGCTTGACTTAACTTCAACCTAAATTGAAGTAACAGATTAATGTTAATCTTTATCTTTTAGGTCAATCCTTAAAAATCCTGGTGTCCACATCTTAAGCAGGCAACTAAATTTAAACTTTCAGGACTGCAACGCACACATTAGCAACTTTAAAATTTCCTTATGTGAATTCAATGTGCATCGAAGGTTCAGAAAAACCACTGTAGGTGAATTGAAATTAGTAGAAGTATAGGATATACTTCTCTAGAAGAGAGCGCACACTTTCTGACCACTCACGTTAACACTTTAAATGTAAACTTGTCAGCACGTTATCTTTAGTGGGTGCCTCTACAAGTATAGGATAGACTTCTACTAGGTTTTGATTTTTAAATTTTTAAACGTATTTCACATCTCGTTTTGGAGTGGATTTAAGTATTTTATGTGGCTAACTAAATGATAATTAATTATATGGTTAATTAAAATATAATTGCTGCATTATCAATGAATTAACTTTTATCAAATTAAAATAGTAGGTCTTAATATGCCCATTTTATAGTTAGGAAAATTGAGGCTGAGAGCGATAAGGTCACTTTCCAAATATACGCAACTAGTGACTGACGGAGAAGTAATTTAAAACCAAGTTTGACTGGTTACTTTCATAAGTTAATTTACCTAACAGCATAGCTCAGTGCTTCACAGGATAGGAATCTAGGATTTTGAATATTTTTTTCATAAAGTACCTGGAACTTACCCCATATTCAGTTTAACCTTCTCTCAAAATGCATGTAAAGTAATATTAAATTACAGCATTTCCAAATAAGGCATGATTTAATACGCATTTTATAGAATTTAGAGGTGTTTGTGAAAATGTGACCCATAGCCTAGGAATCTTATTATAGGGGTAATTTTCCTTCTTTTTAAGTAAAAGTTCAAATTTTTCTGCCAAACAGCCTTGGGCATTTACAAATCTATTAGAATGTCTTCCCATAGTCATATCTTCTATTTCTGAGAAACAATCATAGCTTTAGACAACTTTAGGAATAATTTCTGACCTCTGGTAACAACAGAGTTGACCTTCTGGTTATTCTTCTCTCACTAGTAGGAAATCCCCAGAGTTTCTTTTTTATGAAACAGCTAAAAAACATTTCGTTCGACTGCCATCAAAATATCATCTATTCAGTGGTTGTTACTCAACTCCAGTGCCCTTAAATTCTCTAAATCTGAGGATCATGATTTAACAAGGGAAGATCAGGCCCTTCCTGGAACATTTTCAGTTGGAGGATTAGCTATAGTGGTTTAGGATAATGAGATGATTCATGCGCTAGATTGAGTTTATAACTTTGCATCTTTATAAAAGTTTTGATTAGATTATAAAATTTCTTGGAAAACAATAGAAGTATAATTCTAGAAAAATACAGGAACCACATATTTCAAATAATTGGATTTTGGTTTAAAATAATGGTTAATTGGCTATTTCTGATTTTAAGAATGACTTAAATTGTGGGACATATATTTCTTTAGACCACAGAATAAATGTGCTGAAATAATTTTTCTCCATAAAAGGTTTCTCAGTCCAGAGTTGAGTATGAAAGGAAAAATGGTACACTGAAAGTGTTTGAAATTGTTCAAATTAAGAGAAAAATGTCTTCATCAGAAAGGTATGAGACATAAATAAAAAATAAAAAATTGTAAAAAATAAGAGAAAACCTTTCTTGTTTTTTTTCAAATGTGATTTTTCCAAATTTCTTCAGAATGTTTCAGAAAACTATCTACCCTCATCTGAGATAGAAAAGCTAAGAATACTAAGTAGCTAGAAGCTAAGATATTCAATACTAGAGGTTGTCCTGAGTGAAGAGTCGTGTTGATGAATTCGGTGCTTACTACTGCAAAATCCTGGATAGAGGGAGTTATCTTGATTTGTCTAAATAGTCATTCCCTCTGTCTGCCTCTGATTGGTCCAGAAGCCTTAGAGCTGAGCCAATTGGTGCATAGCGTCACCTGGACATGTGAATTGGTTTAAATGCTTCAAAAAGTGCTCGAAAGGGAACAAGCAGTAATAGTAGTAATAGTTTCTTTCTTTCTTTCTTTCTTTTTTTGAGATGGAGTCTCACTCTGTTGCCCAAGTTGGAGTGCAGTGGCACAATCTCAGCTCCCTGCACCTCCACCTCCCAGGTTCAAGCGATTCTCCTGCCTCAGCCTCCCGAGTACCTGGGATTACAGGCACGTGCCACCATTCTCAGCTAATTTTTGCATTTTTAATAGAGACAAGGTTTCACCACGCTGGCCAGGCTGGTCTCGAACTCCTGACCTCGTGATCTGCCCACCTCAGCCTCCCAAAATGTTGGAAAAACAGGCATAAGCCACCGCACCTGGATCTGTAGAAATAAGGCCTAGAAAATTTTTTTAGCTATCTTCTACCAGCATGTTGATGTTGTCAATACACAGAGAGAGCAGAGAAGAAAATCTAGAGACATGGAGTCGGAACCTTGACTAAACCATGATTGATCATTCCCAATCAGTGAACATTTTAGTTATATTCTCTATTATTTCAGACAATTTAAATTAGATGTTTCTGTTACTTGTGTCCAACGCATGACTTTTGGATATAACGTCACTGTGTTTCCACAGCTTAGCTGTATAAAATGTGAGTCGAAATGCCTTCCCTGAGCAATTTGTAGATTGCTTTCTTACACTGACTATTGTTGTAGAGAATACACCTTACAAGTTACCTGATATTTTTCTTCATTAACGATAGTATTTTTCTTCATATTTAAAAGTACAATAATTTTACCAGTTCATATTGATTGCTCTGTAACAATTTTCCCCAAGAATATGTGTGTCCTTTCACATACAGATTTAATTCATTTTTTAAGTTTAGAAAGTTTTCTTCTAGAGTACATCTAAATACATTTCTTTTTTTCTCAATTATGTGTATTTTAGATCTTCTTTTCCTAATATATCTATACATTTTCAATTCTTTAAACTTATGTAAATAAATTAGAAATTAATAACAAATGTAGAAAACAACAACACTGCTACACTGTTACTTCAAATTTAAAAAAAAATCCTTAAAACAATTTTTAGAGTAAAAATAAATTCAAATATAAAATATTTAGAAAATAACAATAGCAGTAACAACATATAGTAACCCATGTGTAGAAGAAGTATCCAAAAGTAGAACTCATTCAGAATCTTAAATATACATTAAGAACAAAACATTACAAATGAATAAAAATTGAAATGAGAGATTTAGAAAAGAGAAAAAACCCAACTTAAAAAATTATGAAAGACTGTATTATTAAAAATAAAATATAAATTTATAAATAAAATCAGAAAAAACTAATAAAATAAAATTTATAGACTAGTAAGTGAAATCAATAGTTGGCCCTATCAGCAAGCACTGGATAACAGTACTGCCAAAAAAAAAAAAAAAGAATTGGCTCTATTAGAAAAGCAATGATAATTTAACATACGAGAGGTCGACCTAATCAAGAAAAAAGGAGAAATACTCTAATGAAGAAATGAAGTACACAGTAAAGTCAATTATGACACACTACTTTATACAATTCTATGAAAAAATTTTGAAAACCTTGATGAAGCTGAGGAGCAAATGAAATATAAATAACCAAATTGAAAGTTCAAATGTCTCACATTGCTAAAGATGGTATCATGATGAATTCTGTCAGATCTTCAAAAGACAACGCCAATTTTATTTTCATAATACCAGATCATGAAATAGAAATCACCCTTCCAGATTCTTTTTACAAAGTCAAGCCACCATTTATAATAGACCCTGTGAAAGATAACATAAGAAAATAAAACTTTAAACCATCTTATATCTGTCACGTTTCCATCAGGAGAGAAAGACCAGTATGAATTAAGGGATAACAAAGTTATTATAGGAATGAGACTTGACATAGTGTTGGGGAAGCTGGAGGGAGGGTAGCTGAAAGTTGAGCTAGGGAGTTGGGGTATCACAGGCATCACTAACCTGTTAATATGAGTAGCCCAGCACATTTAGTTGCTGAAAGGGAACCAGGAAGGGTTGGCTGGAGAAGTCTACAGACAGCTGTTCCTTCTGAGCTCCTGCAGCCACGTGTCTGGTGATGGGCCTGCAGTGACGGCTGGTGAAGATGAAGACATCCACGCAGAGCAGAAGAGAGTGAAGACAAGCTGGAACCTGCCAGGTAACCCTGTGCCTCTCCTTTACATGTAACCACGATGATCTTCAAACCATAATAGCCATTGCTTCACTTGCACCTACCAAATATCACAAAAATTCTTCTTTGGGCCAATTCTAACAAAGTACAGTACAAAGAAGGGGATGCTGAGGACATTCCTTCCAACTAAATCAAGTTGGCACTCAGCATAGTCTACCTCTTCAGTATAGCATTAGCATAGAGCTTTTCCAACCATATTTAACTTCCAAATAAAGGCAGCAACAAAATCATGCTTTTGCCTAATATGATGCAATTATACCTATATAGCCAAACAACACAATAGCATTCTCTCCAGAAAAGATGCACACAGGTCGGGCACAGTGGCTCATGCCTGTAATCCCAGCACTTTGGGATGCCAAGGTGGGTGGATCACGAGGTCAGGAGTTCAAAACCAGCCTGACCAACATGGTAAAACCTCGTCTCTACTAAAAATACAAAAATTAGCCAGGCATGGTGGCTGGCGCATGCCTGTAGTCCCAGTTACTCAGCAGGCTGAGGCAGGGGAACCACTTGAACCTGGGAGGCAGAGGTTACCGTGAGCCGAGATTGCGCCACTGCACTCCAGCCTGGGAGACAGAGTGAGACTGTCTCAAAAAAAAAAAAAAAAAAAAAAAGATAAAGAAAGAAAAAAGATTGCTCACAGTCCTGTGTCACATTACCCACCTTTGCATGATACACATTTCTCTTCTAGTTGAGTCATATTCCCCTTTGCTATTCGGTAACATAAATAGTGAGAGATAAGTGTAACCACTATTAACATATCTTATATAGTAGAAGGAAATGTGATAAAATTAGAGAAAGAATCAATAAATACATTCACTCTTTCATATACACACATATTTAAAACACAGTAAGAAAGAAATACTCAACTACTACAGCCCTTCTTTCAAACTAGTCAATTGGTTGTAACTGACTATTATGTTTCTTCTTCCATACCCACTCCATATTCCTTTTGCCCTCGCAAATACCTCTGGTGGTTAGGCTCCTTACCTGGTAGGGTGAAACATATCTTCATTCCTTATTCACCAATATGAATTGTTATATGTTTTCATGGGCCTTTATCTTAAGACGTGGGGACTATTAAGTGAGAATTTAAAGGATCTTCTAAATTTCTCCCTGATCTCATTGTATGATAGCAACCAGTTGCTCCTTCATAATCACATTTCATTACCTCTGCCCATAGTCAAACTTCTTTGTTATTGATTGAGTGGTGTGAGGACCCCAAGTAGTCAGGAGGCAATTTCAGTTTCTACTTAAATAGAATCATTGATGTGCCCATTGGTGAATACATTCCTTCTTTGGAAACCAGACCTCTAGAGAAGCAAAGCCAAAAATTGAGGGTAAAACAAACAAAATCCTGTTAGTGAATCATACAGATAATGAAGAGAGGAGTCACTCTGGCTTCCACCTTTTGATTTTTGTACCCATAATCCCAAACTAGTACCAGTATATTGATTCATGATTCAGAGTATATATCATATACTGGTAAAAGCATCCCAGATTTGTAAAGTATTGTCACTCAACTGAATTTTCAAAAGTCCTTTCTACGATAATTTTTCACATTTGCAAATACAGAAAACCATAAAGACGGCAATTTACATAATCCTTGTGGAAAGCCATCAAGTAATGGTAGCCACAATTACACTTTTGGCATATGTTCAGGTTATGTGTGTGTTGACGGAATGTGGAAGTATCTAGTCCATGTACCTCTATAAAAATTGCTTTCTATATGTATGTTTATCCATCCTTTACCAATGACATATTAAAATGTTCATTGCAAGTTGCTTTTACCAGAATGGCTCTTTGTTGGGGGAAAGGCCAAGTTCTTAGGCAAAAACTTTTGTTTTCATTTGCATTTTTGATTAGGAGAGGATGAACAATTTTTCATGCTTTTAAACTAGTTGTAATTATTTGTCAATTATCAGCTTCCTTTTTTCTCATTTATTAGGATCCTGTATTTACTAGTCCTTCATATGACCTCTCTAAATAAACATAGTGGGAGTCTAGGTGTTCCTGTTTTTTAAATTTTTTATGGGGGTGCATATTGTAGAATACGTTTTTACATTTAATGTACCACAGCTTTTTTATTTCTTTATAACCTATACATCTAAAAAGTCACCTTTATCGTTCAAAGGACTGACATTCAATTTCATATTGCCTAAATTTTTATGGTTTGATTTTCTATATTTAATACTTGAATCTATATGTTATGCAAATTTCTAAAATATATATAATAAAGAAGTTTGTCTCCTTTCAATATTTATTCCATGACTTGGTGTACTTTCCGGGAGTGTGTGTGCTTCTGTATTTGTGTGATCATGTGGCATTAACCAAAACTCTTTATTTTTAAATATTTATTTATGTATTTATTTATTTTGAGAGGGAGTCTTGCTCTCTTGCCCAGGCTGGAGTGCAGTGGTATGATCTCGGCTCACTGCAACCTCCTCCTCCCAGGTTCAAGCGATTCTCCTTCCTTAGCCTCCCATGTACCTGGGATTACAGGCACGTGCCACTACACTTGGCTAAGTATTGTATTTTTAGTAGAGATGGGGTTTCATTATGTTGACCATGCTGATCTCAAACTCCTGACCTCGTGATCCACCTGCCTTGGCCTCCCAGAGTGCCGGGATTACAGACCATGAGCCACCATGCCCAGCCAGAAATTCTAAACAAATATTAAATAATATAGCTGATACAAAATGAGTTTTGTTACTATTTTAGTAGCAAATATTTTATTTGTTTCAGCCAATGTATTGGCTAGGCAATCATTTTAGATGATTTATTTATATTTTATGTTTTCTACTCCAGATTTATCTTGTTAGGGAGCAATTTTACCCAAAATGTGCAATTTCAAATGGTACTTCATGTGGATTCTCTTTATGATTTTGATATGATCTTACAGCTTAAACAATATTATAAAAGAAATTTTGGCTGCCATTGAAATGATTTTACCTTTTAAAAATTATTTAATTTCATACAGTATGCTTATTTTTCCTTTAAAAACAATGACATATTACTAAGACAATGAGACTAATTGCACATTAGTATCTCAAGAATCAATAATATAACAATGTCTACAGTAACTAGGATGCAAAATTAATGTATTTATCTATATCTTTTACTTTCCATTGTTAAAACAGCATTTAAAAGTGAACAGTATTTCTCAAGAATATCCAATGTCTTAGCTCCAGTTACTCTAACAAAGTGCCATAAACTGGGTGGCTGATAATGAAATTTGTTTCTCACCATTTGGAAGCTGGAGTTTGAGAGCAGGGTGTCAGTAAGATCAGAGTCTGGTGAGGGCTCCCTTCTGGGTTGCAGGCTGCAGGCTTCTGGTTCTATGGAGAACCAGGTTCCAGGGCAGAAAGACATTGAACTAGCTCTTGGGCCTCTTCTAATTGGGATGCCAATTTCATTCATAAGGGCTCTACCATCATGAACTGATTACCTCCTACAAGCCCACCTCCAAACACCATCACATTGAAATTAGAGTTTCAACATATGAAGTTTGGAATGACAGAAATATTCACTCCATGGCATATCAACAGAAATAAGTGTGTCTTTCCATATAATTTGTGGAGATTTTTTTTTTATTATACTTTAAGTTCTAGGGTACATGTGCACAATGTGCAGGTTTGTTACATATGTTTACATGTGCTATGTTGGAGTGCTGCACCCATTAACTCATCATTCATATTAGGTATTTCTCCTAATGGTATCCCTCCCACCTCCCCCTACCCATGATAGGCCCTGGTGTGTGATGTTCCCCACCCTGTGTCCAAGTGTTCTCATCATTCAATTCCCACCTATGAGTGAGAATATGCAGTGTTTAGTTTTCTGTCCTTGTGATAGTTTGCTCAGAATGATGGTTTCCAGCTTAATCCGTGTCCCCACAAAGGACGTGGAGTCATCCTGTTTTATGGCTGCATACTATTCTAAGGTGTATATGTGCCACATTTTCTTAATCCAGTCTATCATTGATGGACATTTGGGTTGATTCCAAGTCTTTGCTATTATGAATGGTGCCACAATAAACGTACATGTGCATGTATCTTTATAGTAGCATGATTTATAAACCTTTGGGCATATACACAGTAATGGGATCTCTGGGTCAAATGGTATTTCTAGTTCTAAATCCTTGAGGAAAGGATCTAGACCTAGAGCAACCATTGAGGAATCACCACACTGTCTTCCACAATGGTTGAACTAGTTTACACTCCCACCAACAGTGTAGAAGTGTTCCTATTTCTCCACATCCTCTCCAGCACCTGTTGTTTCTTGACTTGTTCATGATCACCATTCTAATTGGTATAAGATGGTATCTCATTATGGTTTTGATTTGCATTTCTCTGATGACCAGTGATGATGAGCATTTTTTCATATGTTGGCTGCATAAATGTCTTCTTTTGAGAAGTGTCTATTCATATCCTTCACCCACTTTTTGATGGGGTTGTTTGATTTTTTCTTGTAAATTTGTTTACGTTTTTTGTAGATTCTGGATATTAGCCCTTGGTCAGATGGATAGATTGCAAAAATTTTCTCCTATTCTGTAGGTTGTTTTCTTACTATGATGGTAGTTTCTTTTTCTGTGCAGGAGCTCTTTAGTTTAATTAGATGCCATTTGTCTATTTGGGCTTTTGATGCCGTTGTTTTTGGTGTTTTAGTCATGAAGTCCTTGCCTATGCCTATGGCCTGAATAGTATTGCCTAGGTTTTCTTCTAGGATTTTTATGGTTGATTTTAGGTCTACCATTTAAGTCTTTAATCCATCTTGAATTAATTGTTGTATAAGGTGTAAGGAAGGGATCCAGTTTCAGCTTTGTATCTATGGCTAGCCAATTTTCCCAGCACCATTTATTAAATAGGGAATCCTTTCCCCATTTCTTGTTTTTTTAAGTTTGTCAAAGATCAGATGGTTGTAGACATGTGGTGTTATTTCCAAGGCCTCTGTTCTGTTCCATTGGTCTATATCTCTGTTTTGGTACCAGTACCATGCTGTTTTGGTTAATGTAGGTTTGTAGTATAGCTTGAGGTCAGATAGCGTGATGCCTCCAGCTTTGTTCTTTTTGCTTAGGATTGTCTTGCAATGCAGATCTTTTTTTAGTTCCTTATGAACTTTAAAGTAGTTATTTCCAATTCTGTGAAGAAAGTCATTGGTAGCTTAATGGGGATGGCATTGAATCTATAAATTACCTTGAGCAGTATGGCCATTTTCACGATATTGATTCTTCCTATCCATGAGCATGGAATGTTCTTCCATTTGTTTGTATCCTCTTTTATTTCGTTGAGCAGTGGTTTGCAGTTCTCCTTGAAGAGGTCCTTCACATCCCTTGTAAGTTGGATTCCTAGATATTTTATTCTCTTTGTAGCAATTGTGAATGGGAGTTCACTCATGATTGGGCTCTCTGTTTGTCTGTTGTTGGTATATTGGAATGTTTGTGATTTTTGCACACTGATTTTGTATCCTGAGACTTTGCTGAAGTTGCTTATCAGCTTAAGGAGATTTTGGGCTGTGACTGGGGTTTTCTAAATATACAATGATGTCATCTGCAAACAGGGACAATTTGACTTCCTCTTTCCCTAATTAAATACCCTTTATTTCTTTCTCTTGCCCGATTGCCCTGGCCAGAACTTCCAACGCTATGTTGAATAGGAGTGGTGAGAGAGGGCATCCTTGTCTTGTGCCCGTTTTCAAAAAGAATGCTTCCAGTTTTTGCCCATTCAGTATGGATATTGGCTGTGGGCTTGTCATAAATAGCTCTTATTATTTTGAGATATGTTCCATCAATACATAGTTTATTGAGAGTTTTTAGCATGAAGGGCTGTTGAATTTTGTTGGGGGCCTTTTCTGCATATGTTGAGATAATCATGTGATTTTTGTCTTTGGTTCTGCTTATGTGATGGATTACGTTTATTGATTTGCATATGTTGATCCAGCCTTGCATCCCAGGGATGAAGCTAACTTGATCTTGGCAGATAAGCTTTTTGATGTGCTGCTGGATTTGGCTTGCCAGTATTTTATTGAGGATTTTCACATCAATGTTCATCAAGGATATTGGTCTAAAATTCTCTTTTTTTGGTCATGTCTCTGCCAGGCTTTGGTATCAGGAAGATGCTGGCCTCATAAAATGAGTTAGGGAGGATTCCCTCTTTTTCTATTGATTGGAATAGTTTCAGAAAGAATGTTACCAGCTCCTCTTTGTAGCTCTGTTTGAATTTGGCTGAGAATCCATCTGGTCCTGGACTATTTTTTTGTTTGGTAAGCTATTAATTATTGCCTCAATTTCAGAGCCTGCTATTGGTCTATTCAGGGATTCAACTTCTTCCTGGTTTAGTCTTGGGAGGGTGTATGTGTCCAGGAATTTATCCATTTCTTCTAGATTTTCTAGTTGATTTGCATAGAGGTGTTTACAGTATTCTCTGATGGTAGTTTGTATTTCTGTGGGATCAGTGGTGATATCTCCTTTATCATTTTTTATTGCGTCTATTTGATTCTTCTCTCTTTTCTTCTTTATTAGTCTTGTTAGTGGTCTATCAATTTGGTTAATCTTTTCAAACAACCAGCTCCTGGATTCATTTTTCTGAAGGGTTTTTTTATGTCTCTATCTCCTTCAGTTCTGCTCTGATCTTAGTTATTTCTTGTCTTCTGCTAGCTTTTGCATTTGTTTGCTCTTGAGATATTTTAAGAGTATAAATCTTCATCAAAACCAAGTAAATATATTACAGATATGAAATATGCATACATGAAAATAGAAAATATTAAAAGGCATAGTTTACTGAAGATTTATTCGACATTTAAAAAATCTTGAAAAGGCCACTAAAATCTAGAAAGGATATGTACATACATAATGATGCAAAGTTGTGTCATACATAAAGCTTTGTGCCAAATCTATGAAAATTCAGGGGATTAAACAACATTAATTAGAGGCTTATAAAATTATCTAAATCATCTCCCCTTATGGTGCATAAAGTTTACAATATAAAAATAGTCTCCAGCTGGAGACAGTTTCATAAGTATTTGTTGGAACAACCTGTGTCAAACAGTTTTTCTTTTACTAATTCATCTATTTTCTTCGTGATCATAAGCCTTCTGAACCGTGAGAACATTCTGGAACCACAAGTATGTGGTCTCCAAACACCTTTACAGTAGAAACTTCTGTCGTGTGAACTTCCTCTGAGGGTTGAATACTTGCCAAATCTTCTATAATTATAGAAGGGCTTCCATAGGAGGTAAGTTCAAGCACTGCTGTGGTGTTTTATTTTGGTGATGTTTCCTTACAGATTTCTAAAATTTACTTTTCTTTGTGTAGTTTTCTTCCTATTCTGCTTTCCAGTAATTTGATTTTTTAAACTCTACACTTGACTTATTAAAGTATAATTAAGGTTGTAATATATCACTATCTACATAAATCCTAAAACAAATGTTGAGTAGACTTTATGAAAGTAAAGGGAATCAATACTTGTGTTTTTAATTTCCATACCTACACTGACCTCTTCCTTTTCAATGGTCTTTGTTTATCTACCTAGCGTTTAACCTTTTAGACACATCTCTTTTTTGAATGTGTAAGTTTTAATTTTCACTTTCTTCTCTTTGTCTCTTTCCTTCTCTCTTTATTTTGCATAAAGATTGTTACAGTTGTTTGAACCCTTTCTAAGATGTATCTCTTTGTGTGTAACTGGTTCCAAAGCTCATTGCAATAATTTTTCTGTTGTGAGTTCTAATATTTGATTATTCACTATGATTTTTGTACATCTTTTCAAGGAGTTTTAGTTTCAGAAATGATATTTTTGTCATATTTTCCCCAAGACCTTGCACATTTGAGAATATCTTTTTCTTTACATCTGTATATGAATTTAACTAGGGTACAATTTCTTAGTTTTCCCTTCTTTCAACTGACTGTTTTGTGGGATTTGTTGGTTTGTAGGAAGAAAATTATTAAAAATATCTTAATTTTGATCTCTGCAGATAACTTCTTTGTATATGCAGTCAGAAGTTTTGTTTGAAATTTAAATAATTGTTCAAGTTATGTCTCCAGGTCATCTTAATGAAATCTGACAGCAATATAATGAAATGTGAGATCTTCATGCTGAAACTAACACTTGTCAGTTGGACCTTTCTATACTCTGTAACATATTTTATTTCCTCTCCCTTTATGCAGTTCATCTAACGTCTTTCTCAAGTTAGTCCTCTACTTCCCTGAATTTGATTTTCTGCCAGCATACTGCTCAACTCTCGACCTGGATGGCTTTTCCAGCATAGTGTTAGATAGTCATGCTGTGGTTCCACTTTTGCCAACAGACTAACCCCATACTCTAAATCCCAGTAGCAATGTCTTCAGCTTGTGGGTGGTACTGGCTTCTTGCTGTTGGTATTCTGTGGGTTGCCTCATAAGCCTTTTTTTTTTTTTTTACTTCATGGTATTTTATCACCTGTGTATAAATAATTATAGCAAATCTCTTCTGTTTTAAATATTTCATAAGGTTTCTGTTTTCCTGGTTGGACCCTGACTAATACAACTTCCCAGTGTTCTTGCTGGTAGAACTCCCTGAACCAGAGCCAGCATTGCCTGTACTGCAGTGATGCTGGTGCCTTCTTGTTTTTTGCTTTTGTTTTTATGGCACTAGAACAGGTTAAAGAAGAATCCATAGAAAAAGAAATGCCCAATATACCTCTAACTATTTTCTCTTGGTGTCCTGGTTTGGTATCAATCAGTAGCACTCACTAGTGGATTCCTTCCCTTCTTTATTTCTTAGTCATGCTGCTTTGTTTCAGGAAATACCAGATACTATATTACTAGTGTTGTAATTAATGGGAAAGCCTCCCAAATTCTTGTATATACCTGTTTTTTTTTTTTAATTACTTCTTTCCCTTCTTAAAATAGTGACTTAAATGACACTACATCTCATTCACATATGACAGGGGTACAATTTTCCAAAAACTATGTCCCTGGGCCACTTAACAGAAGTTTCAAAATGGGTTGCAAACACCACCAACAACAAAAAGCCAACAAACCCAGGCAGAACTTTAGTGTTTTGTTTTTGTTTTTGTTTTTTGTTTTTTGTTTTTTGTTTTTCGAGGAGCTGTCTTGCTCTGTTGCTCAGGCTGGAGTGCAATGGCGTGATCTTGGTTCACTGCAACTTCTGCCTCCCGGGTTCAAGCAATTCTCCTGCCTCAGCCTCCTAAGTAGCTGAATTACAGGCGCCAGGCAACATGCCCAGCTAAGTTTTGTATTTTTGGTAGAGGCAGGTTTCGCCATGTTGGCCAGGATGGTCTTGAACTCCTGACCTCAGGTGATCTGCCTGCCTCGACCTCCCAAAGTGTTGAAATTATAGGCATGAGCCACCACACCCAGCTAGATTTTCATATTACCAAAATTAGAAAAATGTTTTCAGCATTAGAGTTTACATTCATCTCACTATGTTTCTGCCTGGATTCCTTTTTATTGAACTAAATCACCCTCTATTGACTCAGTACGTAAATCCTTTAAAGACTTTTGACAATTATGTTCTCCCAGAAGTCTTTAGCCAAGGACTGCATACTTTATTTCTTTCCTCTCACTATATAAATCAATCCCTCTAGGCTCTTAATTGTATTTGCTGTTCTTTTTTGAACTCCTTCCAGTTCCCCAGAGTTTGTAAATAGGAAAAGAGAAACAGAGCTCTCTCTCTAAGTGAGTTCCAGTTCAGGTACACTTTCTTGCTTGGTAACGTGATGGGCCACCCAGATGATTTTTAGTTTTTCCCCCTGAATCCTCATAGCATTTCAGTTTCATCTAATTTACTGTGATCTGAATGCTTTCCAATTGTTTCTCTTCCATTGAATGTCTGTTTCTGATTATTTTTCTACAGAGATGTTCCTTCACATTATTTCAAGTTGAATCTCATTTTCTTATTTTTTCACCATGTTTCAAACTTCTTTAGGCTTTTCTTTTTCTAATTTTCTATCTTTCTGGGTGCTCAGTGTCCCTCTGTATTGAGAAACCTCTGCACATTTTATCAAAGCTTCATTAATTCCTGATATTCTATGAAGATATTTTTAAAAGACTGAACATGAGGCATATTATCATGTACACAGTCATTCTCAGTTAGCATCCTCTTCTGCTGATGTGTTGTTTGCCAACATTCAATCACTCTACAATTTCAAGTCATTCTAAAACAATTCAAACATGAGACTATTAAGTTCTCACCCTCCTCCTTTTTCTCCTCTTTAATTTTTAATGTAGTCCTTTAGCCCCTAGGATTTCTTTCTATCTGTGAAACTTGGGGCTTATCCAAATAAAGTTGGGTCCATGATGATTTGTTAATAAATATCACTAAGCTTCTGATTACATTTCTGAATATTAAGCCATGCTCCACTGGAGCCTGCATGGATTTGGGCCATACTGAAATAGACAACATTCCATAGAGAGCCAAGGTGTTCAGTGAGAAATGTCAAAGCTTCTATACCAATGATTTTCTCATGATCCACACCATCATTTTGTAAATTAACCTGAGAGCACTGAGATATTTTTTCCCACAGAAAACAGGGAACTCCCCTTTTGTAGAGAAAATAAAACTTAGACATATAAAGAATATATTCATATAATAAACGGTATCATAGTTCTGGACAGAATCTCAAATGGTATGCAGACCAGCTCACAATCTTCAGATAGAAACTTACCTTTTTCATACAATCATGTGATTATTATTTTCAAAACTTACCGTCACAAGGTACTGTGCCTCTTGAGATTAAAAAAAAAAAAAAAATGATCCTGCCCTCTAGGAACTCACACTTCACCCTGACTAACCAAAATACCCCACAGTCCAGAGGAAAGAGTAAATCAAAGCCAAGATGGCCTCACTCAGAGGTACAGAGGGCAAGGCAGCCGAAAGGAGATCAATATTCTGAGTGCTCTTGCATCTGTTAGTTTGTCACAAAACACACTTTCCTCACTTGAATGTAAGACATGAAAAATGTTCAGCATTCACTGTGCGTGAGGATGTTTTTAGTGCTACAATACGGGAAAGGATAATAGAGTTCAGTAGTTCTTGAGTTTGTGTGTGATTGAATCTTAAGACTCATAAAATAGCCTCTTTCATCAGAAAAATGGTGAGATACAGATTTCTAAAATATTGCATGCAATTTTAGGAAGCCATTGTGTGCTGTTTCTCTGTTTCTGCCATAAGAAATGACCACACATTTCGTGGCTTACAACAACACAAATTTATGATTTTACAGTTCTGCGGGGAGAAGAGGAAAGGTCTCACCAGACGCAAACTTCAGTGGGAGCAGGGCTGTGTTCCCTGCTATCGGCCCTTGGGGAGAATCCATCTCCTTGCGCATTAAGGTGTCAGCAAAATTCATGCAGTTGTAGGACCGAGTTTGCGTCCTTGCTGGATGTCAGATGGACCACTCTCAGCTCCCATAGGCATCTTTCTGGTCCATGCACGTAGTTTCCTTTACATCCCAGAACCATCAACAGGGCCTCAAATCTTTCTCACGTTCCCTCTTTCTGATCCACTTACCTGCTTTTCTGTTGGGCTCTCAAGAGCGCATGTGATGAGACTGGACTCATTTAAATAATCCAGGATACTCTCACCAGTGTAATGTCTTTATGCTTAATCACATCTACAAAGTCCATTTTGCCACACATCACATCACATAGTCACAGGTTCCCAGGATTGGGGCATGCACATCTTTTTTGCGGGGAAGATCATTCTACCTCCATCTTTTTTTTTTTTTTTTTTTTTTTTTTTGAGATAGAAGTCTCACTCTGTCACCCAGGCTGGAGTGCAGTGGCATAATCTCAGCTCACTGCAACCCCCATCTCCTGAATTCAAGCAATTCCCTTGCCTCAGCCTTCTGAGTATCTGGGACTACAGGCGCCACCACCACGCCTGGCTAATTTTTTGTATTTTTAGTAAAGATAGGGCTTCAACACGTTGGCCAGGCTGGTATTGAACTCCTGTCCTCAAGTGATCCACCTGCCTCTGCCTCCCAAAGTGCTGGGATTACAGGCATGAGCCACCATGCCTAGACATACTTCCATCTTATGATCTAGAACCTAGTTACACATCCTCAAGAAGAGCATGAAATTTATGTTAAAATCCCTTGATTATTTTTTCTCCCACCTCCACTTTTTGTTCATCCCAAAGGATTCCCTGATTACCAACAGGTACAGCATTTTTTTTTTCATTTTTCTTCAAAGAACATTTCTACACTTTATTTGCCAATTACATAATTCAGTCATGACATTAAAACCACATGAAATCTTATTCTATTTTTAAAAAGTAATTTTAATATATGTCACGCAACATTCTGATACTGCCATATTCGTGCCACAGACAATTTGTCATAGGAAACAAATAAATTGCAGCTTCATCTGTCAAAACATTAACTGGTAATTGGACATGGCTGCTGTCTCTGCACAATCCCTGACCTGTATCCTATCCCAGACTTATTTCTTCTTAAGAGTCTCGCTGCTTCTTATTGCAAAGTAAGTAATGTAGACAGGCCTCAGCTTCAGATCCTCCTTTCCACACTTGCCCCATCCTTGACCAGAATCTCCCCATCACTGCCCTGGCTCTGTTCCAAATCCTCATTCCACCCCTGACCCAGTGTATAAGGGTCTTTGGCTTGTGGAAATGTAAAAACACTTAAAATACCAAGCAGTAGTCACATTTTTTTGTCTTTGCAAAATTAGTCCTAGAAAACTGTAAATAATTTAAATGAGTTTGAAGAATATATGTGGAGTAACAAGCACACATCATTATAAACATTTTTTGTTTAGTTTATAAGAGGACAGTGATTGTCTATGTCTGACAGAGCTGCTTAGATAAAGCGGTTCTTCATTGTTTGCAAATGAAATTCAGAGTGGATTATCTAAACATTTAGAAATCCACTCTTGGTATTCACTGGGTAACATTCTATGGAGATTAGAATTTTAAATGTAAGTGAGGAAAAGCCATAATGGAGGTTAAAGAGGTGATAATTTAGTGAAAAATGTCAAAGACTGGCCAAAAAAAAAAAAAAAGAAAAGAAAAGAAAAGAACACCATCCTTGAATAAACAAGAAGAATATTTCATAACTGTTGCACGATTAAATTAGAAATATAGTTTATTTCTTCTGATATCCTTAATAAACGTTATTTACTTTTAAAAAATAAAATCTCTTCTGAAGAACAAAGAGTAGATTTGCATTTAGTTTATTGATATCCGTTTGATTCTAGTCAAATGCTATTTCTATAAATCTCAGTTCAACAACAACAACAAAAAGAGTGAGAAAAAAATGAAGTTTGGATACAGTGAGAGGAAGGGAGGACTCCGATATGTGACAAAGGTAAATAATGTTTTATGTAAACATTATATGGTAATAAAGAAAAGTGGTTTTGCACGTATTTGACTCTAATGTTGTGTCTGACTGACAGTGGTAACATCAAAACAGTTGGTGACACCAAAGTGTACTGCTTAATTTAAAACCCTACTTTTTCGCATTTATTTTTCAATTTTGGGGAAGAACACAAAGTAAAACTTTTATTTGGACACTCTTCTGTGAAGGATGGGCTGCATACAGGGTCTTTTTTCTCTCAGCTTTGGCTGCAATACTGGTGTATCTGCCTCTCCCTAATAATGCCTGAAGTATTTCTTTAAAATGTGGTCTTAATTCAGACAAAAAAGTTTTCTCTGAAAGTGAAAGTGAGCACTGTATTAAATAAACAAAAAATAGTTTACCAACTAGATACATGGCATCTATCTCTACATGTATGTGTGTGTGTGTGCGTGTGCGTGTGTGTGTATATGTATAATTTACTTTGCATCTATGCCATATGCTCTGAAATTAATTACCATTGCATTTTACATTACATTTTATTAAGATTTTAGGAATAATCTTAATGATTCAAATTGTGTCTCTCATTTTAGTTTTTTTTAAATTTAATCTGTTCTGCTGATTCTACAGTGAAGCATCAGCTGGTTTCTGGTTTTCAAAGCTAATATATTAAATGCAGACACTTCATAATCTGCCTATAAACTATAATAAACTGCAATTCCCGGTATTAGGGGGTTTTACATGTGGTTATTTTTTAAAGATTTTTTGGAGTACTTATTCAGTCCTTCCAGTCTACTTTAACTTTTAAATAGTACTTTTACTTTAAAAAGCAAAATAATATAAAGCATAAAATTACGAAACTTAAAAATACAGGCCGGACACAGTGGCTCACGCCTGTAATCCCAGCACTTTGGGAGGCTGAGGGGGGAGGATCACGAGGTCAGCAGATCGAGACCATCTTGGCTAACACGGCGAAACCCCGTCTCTACTAAAAATACAAAAAATTAGCCGGGCGCGATGGCTGGCGCCTGTAGTCCCAGCTGCTCGGGAGGCTGAGGCAGGAGAATGGCCTGAACCCGGGAGGCGGAGCTTGCAGTGAGCCAAGATCGCGCCACTGCACTCCAGCCTGGGAGACAGAGTGAGACTCCGTCTCAAAATAAATAAATAAATAAATAAATAAATAAATAAATAAATAAATAAAATAAAAAAAATACAAAGAAAAATATCCTCTATTGCTGCCATCCAGGACATAAAGCGCTTGTTTTCTCTCCCTCTCTTTCTCTCTTTCTCTATTTCTCTCTCTCATTCTTTTCTTTTCTCTTTCTTTCTCTCTTTCCTTCTTTTCTTTTCCTTTCCTTTCTTTTCTTTTCTTTCGCAGGGGTTCACTATGTTACGAAGTTTGGAGTACGATGGCACCATCATAGCTCACAGAAATTTTAAACTCCTGGGCTCCAGGGATCCTCCTGCCTTACCTTCCCCAGTAGCTTGGAATACAGTTGTATGACACCACACCTCGATAATTTTTGAATTTTTTGTAGAGTTGAGGTCTCACTATGTTGACAAGGCTGGTTTTGAACTCCTGGCCTCAAGTGATCCTCTCACCTTGGTATTCCAAAGCACTGGGATTACAGGCATGAGCCACTGAATCCAACTATATGCACTTTCTATGCTTACTATATCCAATATTGCAACAAAAGTAGAGGAGATTTTAACATTACAATAATAAATGATCACTAGAAGTTCTTAAAACTTTAGAAATCTTGAATTTCTTTTTTTAAATGGTAGTGCCCCCAGCATAGAACATCTACTTTTAAAGGCATGAAGTAACAATCTCTGCCCTTCTTAGTTGTAATTCATTTAATTTTACTGACATCTTCTTTCTTTAAAATTGCTCTTTTTTGTTCCCTTTCGTGCCAACAAGGGTTATTTTTGTTTCCTTTACCCTCAGCAAGGTTATTACTTCATTAAGGGCTGGGGTAACTGTAACTCTAGAGTATAATGTATATTACACCAGTACTTACATTTGGCAAAATAGAATCCTTAGGAACATAATTCACTTTCAATTAAACTTTCAACATATACAACAAAACCAAGTGAAATAAAATTATGCATCTCAGCACCTGTTTAGATGTTTGCCAGAAAAATTTAGTTTAGATTTGGAAGAGAGGTAAAGTCAGTCTTGTCTTTAATAATGAAATACTCAATTTGAAATGGAGGTTTAGCTTCTGTTATTTGCAGCTTGCTATATGGTAACTGGCATATGGATTCTTTCTCTAAAGAACAGGATTAACAGTGAAGGTCTCTGATAATTTTATGGATAGCAAGTCTTCTCTTATTGTCATCACGTTACTAAAGTAACCAGGAAAGATCAGTGAAAGCAGTCTTCCTAAGGATAGAAAAGGAGTTCTGTATTTTTTATCAAAAGAAACTTGGTACATCTTTAATGATTGAAATATTTATTGATTCCAACAAACTATAAATGCTCATTTAAAGCTCACCCCAAATAGTTGGTTATTTCTACCTCATATGTGCTCACTTGTGTGTATAAGTAGACACTCACACAAGCACACGGACACACACATGGATTTTAACTATTAGAATACAATGCCTACAGGAATTGCTGGTCAGACCACAGTATGAAGTGATAAGGATGTTTCTGAAACTTTTGAAATATTACTATTATAGTGGAGTTTTTGTCTCTTCAAGAGTTTTCTGATTTCCCTAGTGTGGTAGCCTGAATAATGCCTCCCCAAATATATCCACATTGTAATCCCCAGAACCTGTGAATATGTCATCTTATATGGCAAAAAAGAAATTGAAAATGTAAGTTAAGGATCTTGAAATCAAGAGATTATCTGAGATTATCTAGGTGGGCCCAATATCATCATAAGGGTTCTTACAAGAAACAGGCTGGAGGGTCAGAGTCAGAGCAGGTGACGTGACAACAGAAGTTGAGGGAGAGAAGGACATGTGGTGATCCTAGCAGATGTGAAAGTGTTACAGGATCATGAGCCAAGTAACTCGGTCACAACAGCAGCTGGGAAGGCTCAGGAACATCTCCTCTTGTAGAGCATCTGGAAGGAACCCAGCCCTGCCCACAGCTTTATTTTAGGCCAGTGGAACTCATTTCAGACTTCGGATTTTCAGAACTATGAAATATTTGCATTGTTTTAAGCCGTTACATTTATGGTCATTTGTTCTGGCAACCAAAGGAAACTAACACAGCTAGTATTTGCGTTTTCTACTTTAACTCTTCAATTTTATCAGATGACGTCCTCAGTGAATCATTGTCTTCCCTGAATGTATTACTCCATAGGGAGCCTCAAACAAGCAATATACATATGCTTATTTTGGATACCTAGTCTGTTCTAGGACACTCTATACATTCATTTGTCTTTGTGGAGTACACGCACTTAATTGACCTAATCTTAGCTGTCAATAAACCAAAGAGACACTTTTTACCTTGACGCTAAGTGAAACTGGTGAATACTATCCAAAAGGTGATGGCTTTTGCTAGCAGACATGTGTCCACCTCAGTAACACTTGGACCCTTTAGCAAACATTAATAATCTTTACTCACTTTAGCAAATTGTATTTGAACAAAAGTATGTATATTCAAATATATGTGTATATAAAAACTTGCATATATTTAATGTTATAGTAATTTTGGCTTTTTATTTCTATATTTTAATCTTTACACAGAAGTCTGTATAAATAGTCTTCGAATTTCTACAGAAAATATTTTGTTAAATTGAAAAATTAACAATTAATTTATCATCTATTATACCATATGTAAACTACTGTCCTCTACAGGGCAGCAGAGAATACAGTATTAATTATGTTTACTGCCTCAAATAACAAAACAAATGTTGGTAAATCTAGAGGGCACAGTCCTGAAGGCCATAAGTAAATATGTGATGCAGTCATTTTGGAAAAATTATTAAAAACTGTCTGGTAAATATGATATTAGCTTAGGAATACCTGATCTTTTGTTTGCAATGTTACACGGAGATATGTCTGAATAATTACAAATGGATAAAAGCTAAAAATACTACTAAGAAACTTTATATTTTAATCTTTATTGACTGGACTCTTGATAAAACTGCATGCTTTGAGATATTTTCAGAATAACCACTTTTCATTCTCCAACCTCTCAAATAGAACATTACAGGGTGCCCCCAAGAAGGTGGGACAATTTTTTTTTTTTGAGACGGAGTCTCACTCTGTCACCCAGGCTGGAGTGCAGTGGCCGGATCTCAGCTCACTGCAAGCTCCGCCTCCCGGGTTCCCGCCATTCTCCTGCCTCAGCCTCCCGAGTAGCTGGGACTACAGGCGCCCGCCACCTCGCCCAGCTAGTTTTTTTGTGTTTTTTAGTAGAGACGGGGTTTCACCATGTTAGCCAGGATGGTCTCAGTCTCCTGACCTCGTGATCCGCCCGTCTCGGCCTCCCAACGTGCTGGGATTACTGGGACAAATTTTAACTCACTCTTCGCATGCCCCCACTTTTGTGAGGCAGGGGCAGCACTTGCCAAAAAAGCAGGTAGCTGCCTTTGATTCGAACTAGAACAGAATGAAATTAATCCTTCACCCTTTGTCAAAGAATGCGTGTGTGCTTAACTAAATTCCTAAATCCTTTCAGAGTTAAATCTCAGTACCTGGCATAAAGAAGGAAAACAGGATGTGTGGAAATACATAGCACATTTATATTTCAGTCAATTAATGAAAAGTGTTAGACAAAGTGTTGACAGAAACAGCAAGGCTATAGAAGCAGAGCACAGTCTGGATCTGTCCTTCCTGGTATTGTACTGCGTATGGAAAATGTGGTGCCTTGATTGGAGGAGCTAGCTGAAAACCTGGTTATTTGTCCATAGTCTAGCAGACTTTCGCAGATGAGTGACTGCATAGAGTTAAAAGCTAATCTACAATGTCATTTTGACCTAAAGTTCAAATAACATTTTAGAAAACATTTAAAAATAAAAGAAAGATGCAAGGTTTAAAAAAAAAAAAAAACGATGCAAGGTTACATATGTTCTAAAATACAGGAGCAAGGTATCATAATTAAAAATATCCATCCTGGAATAAAGGCTGGATAACTAAAACAAAAAGCAATCAATAAAGAATAAAACACAACAATAATCAACATTTATATTGTAGGAAATTAAAGAGTAAAATCTCCACTAGAGAAAGCTTAAAGAAATAGATTATGAACAACAAACGCAAACATAAACAAGTAAGATTACATCAAACTAAAAAGCTTCTGCACAGCAAAAGAAACAATCAACAAAATAAAAGGCAACCTATGAAATGCAAGAAAATATTTGCAAACTATATATTTGACAAGAAGTTCATTTCCAAACTGCATGAGAAATTCCCACAACTCAATAGCAAAAATCAAATAACTTGATTAAAAAATGAACAAAGAACCTAAATAAACATTTCTCAAAAGAATGCATAAAAATGGCCAACAGATACATGAAAAGTTGATCAGTACCACTAATTATCAGGTAAATGTAAATCAAACCACAGTGAGCTATCGCCTCACACCTGTTAGAATAGCGATTATCAATAACAAACAAAAGAGATAACAAGTGTTGGCGAGGGTATGGAGAAGTGGAAACCCTGATATGCAAAAATGTTGCAGGACTTTCTCCTCAGTTCAGCTATCAACCAGGTTCTCATCACATGACAAGGAAAGATTAGGCACGTGGACACATAGAAGGGTGAGAAAAACAACATTTATTGGGTGAAAAGGAAAAAGACTGTCAGCAAAGTGAGAGGGATTCCTGTTAAAAAGCCCCCATCTCACAGATTGAGTCCCAGGTTACCACCCAGGAACAGGAATGGCCAGGCTTCTCCCCCTGCAAATCGTGCAAACTTCCCACAGCTTCACCCCATCCTCCCAGTGCACAGGCCAGTCAGAGATTCTCCAGCGAGCACTTTTCACTTGGCTGTCTCAAAATGATGCAGCCTCTCTGAAAAACAATATGGAGAGTCCTCAAAAATTAAAAACAGAACTATCAGATGACCCAGTAATTCCAATTCTAGGTATATATCTAAAAGAATTGAAATTAGGATCTCAAAGAGATACTGTACTTCTTCTATGTTCACTGAAGCATTATTCACAATAGCTGAGATATAGTGATAATCTAAATGCCCATTGATGGCTGAGTGGATGAAGAAAATGGACGTATACATACAATGGAATATTACTGAATCTCAAATAAAGAAAATCCTGCCATTTGTAACAACATGGATGAACCTGGAAGACATTATGCTAAGTGAAATAAGCCAGGCACAGAAGGACAGATACTGCATTATTCCACTTCAATGAGGTATCTAATGAGCTATCTAATGTAGTCAAACTTACAGTCGAATGGAGTTCAACATTCCCCTGAGTCCCTGGGGCCCACCCACACCACCCTGTGGCCCCATTTTCGCTTGTAGGGGCCTTCTGCCACAGACATTTTAATGGAGTCGAATGGGAGTTGCCAGGGGCTAGAGGGAGGTAGAAATGAGGAGTTGTTGTTCAACTGATATAGTTTCAATCATGTCAGATAAGTAAGTTCCAGAGATCAATGCGGGCAATAGTGTACTGCACATTTAATCATCTGTTCGGGGTAGATATCATGTTAATTGTTCTTAGCATAATTTTTAAAATACCATCCAACCAGATAAACAAACAAACAAAACCCACAATAGGTTATAATAGAATAAACCATGGAAATATCATCTAGCATAAAATACAGGCTAAAGAGGCTGAAATATTGAGATAGAAGATAAAATTCCTAGAACAAAGAGAATAAATATTAAATCTAAGAAGGATAGGTTCTGTCAAGGATGGAACCAGAACACAAGAAGGAATACACCAATAAGACACACTTCCAAACCTAGATTGTCTTCACCCTGCCCTCATTCACCACCATGGATGCCTCTATCATGAATGTTTTCATCTGTAAATAGGGCCCCTTGGATGGTCCTACAATTTGGCACTGACACAGCCATTTCCTGAACCAAGAGAAAATGAAAGAAACACAGAATTTTTCACTCCGGGTGAACATATTTTCTTTCCTCTTAGTCTGTCACCTCTCTTTGGTAGGCATGTCATCTCCTCATGCTGACCCCCCACCCCGTGCTGAAATTTCTTCTACAGTAAGAGTCACTTATATTTTGTGCGCTGTGTGTGGTATTTTCTTGTCATACCGCATCCATCCTCAGTAAAGCACCATTGCTAAAGCTGCCAACCTGTTTCATGGCTACTTAATCATGTGTTACATGTTAAAACAACAACTGCAAACAATTGCTTTCTAACCAATATATTGTGGGGTAACATTTTTACTGGTAATCTTGTTTGTAAATTCTTATTACTAAATGGAAATTTTTTAAAAAGGAGGCCAATTATGTGACTCAGGAACCCTAATAAAAGTTTCTGAATTCTAGCATTGCCCTTATACTAAGCAATATTTGTATTTGAATTTGAATGCCAGAATACTCACTCTGGTATTCTACTTTCATTGTTTTCAGAATTCATATTATATTCATTGACATAGTTTTAAAAAGCAAAACAAAACAAAAGGCAAGTAAATACTCTCAGATAAACAGTTTGTCACTTTTATCATTTGGATGGTAGTATGTTTACAGTGGTAATCACAGTTAAACTTGTCACTACACATTAGTCTGGAGGATGTGTTTTTTTGGTTTCCTGTAACATAAAACAAGAACAAAAAACAAAAAACCACACTCCACTGTACTGATTAAATTTCTGAAACCTGTTTCACATTTCAATGTTCTAAATACAAGGTTACTCCTGTCTTATGGTATTTTTGGTTATTGTTGATGATAAATCAGGTTTTTAAATTTTTGTAAGAATATAGTAGGTCTATACGTTTAGGGGGTACATGAACTATTTTGATACAGGCCTGCAATGTGTAATAGTCATATCAGGGTAAATGGGGTATTCATTACCTCAAGCATTTATCCTTTCTTTTTATTACAAACAATCCAATTATATACACTTCTTTAGTTATTTTAAAATGTACAATAAATTATTGTTAACTGTAGTCACCCTGTTGTGCTATCAGATATTACATCATATTCATTCTATCTAACTATATTTTTGTAACCATTAAACATCCTCACTTCTTCTACCACTCCCCACTACCCTTTCCAGACTCTGGTAACCATCATTTTGCTTTCTATCTTTATGAGTTCAATTGTTACAGTTTTTAGTTCTCACAAATAAAAGAGAACATGCTAAATTTGTCTTTCCATGCCTGGCTTATTTCACTTAATACAATGTCCTCTAATTCCACCCATGTTGTTGCAAATGATAGGATCTCATTCTTTTTTGTGGTTAAATAGTACTCTGTTGTCTATTAAGTATTAACACCACATTTTCTTTATCCATTGGTCTGTTGATGGACACTTAGGTTGCTTTCAAATATTGGCTGTTGTGAATACTGCTGCACTATTAGTATTACTCCATTCTCACACTGCTATGAAGAAATACCCAAGACTGGGTAATTTATAAAAGAAAGAGGTTTAATTGACCCACAGTTCCGCATTGCTGGAGAGGCCCCAGGGAACTTATAACCATGATGGAAGGCAAAGGAGAAGCAGGCACCTTCTTCACAGGGCAGCAGTACTAAGTGAATGCCAGCAGTAGAAATGCCAGATGTTTATAAAACCATCAGATCTCATGAGACTTATTCACAAGAACAGCATGAGGAAAACTTACCCCATGATCCAATTACCTCCTCTTGGTCCTGACCTTGATATGTGGGGATTATGGGTATTATAATACAAGATGAGATTTTTGGTGGGGACACAGCCAAACCATATCATTCCACCCCTGCCCTCTCCCAAATCTCATGTCCTCACATTTCAAAACACAATCATGCCTTTCCAACAGTCCCCCAAAGTCTTAACTTATTCCAGCCTGAACACGAAAGTCCAAGTCCAAAGTCTCATCTGAAACAAGGCAAGTCCCTTCTGCCTATGAGCCTGTAAAATCAAAAGCAAGTTAGTTAATTCCTAGATACAATGGGGGTACAGGCATTGGGTAAATATACCTGTTCCAAATGGGAAAAATTGGTCAAAACAAAGGGGCTGCAGACCCCAAGCAAGTCCAAAATCTAATAGGGCAGTTATTAAACCTAAAGTTTCCAAAATGATCTCCTTTGGTTCCATGTCTTGCATCCAGGTCATGCTGATGCAAGAGGTGAGCTCCCAAGACCTTGGGCAGTGGGCAGCTCTACCCCTGTGGCTTTGCAGGGTGTAGCGCCTATCCTGGCTGCTTACTTGAGCTGGCGTTGAGTGTCTGTGGCTTTTCCAGGTCCTTGGTGCAAACTGCTGGTGGTTCTACCATTCCGGGTTCTGGAGGATGGTGAACCACTTCTCACAGCTCCACTAGGCAGTGGCCCAGTGGGGACTCTTTCTGGGGGCTCCAACCTCACATTTCCTTTCTACACTGCCCTAGCAGAATTTCTCCATGAGGGCTCCATCCCTGTGGCAAACTTCTGTCTGGACATCCAGGAGATTCCATACATCCTCTGAAATCTAGGCAGAGGTTCCCAAAGCTCAGTTCTTGACTTCTGTGCACCCACAGGCTCAACACCATGTGGAAGCTGTCAAGGCCTGGGGCTTGCACCCTCTGAAGCAACTGAATGAGCTGTATCTTGACCCCTTTTAGCCATGACTAGAGCTGAATCATCTGGGACACAGGGTACTATGTCTTCAGGCTGCACAGAGCAGGGGGCCCTGGGACCTGCCCATAAAACCATTTTTCCCTTGTAGGCCTATGATGGGAGGAGCTGTCATGAAGTTCTCTGAAATGCCCTGGAGACATTTTCCCCTTTGTCTTGATGCTTAACATTCGGCTCCTTGTTAATTATGCAAATTTCTGCAGTCTGCATGGATTCGTCTCAAGAAGATGTTTTTTTTTTTTTTTCTATCACATTGTCTGGCTACAAATTGTCCAAACTTGTATGCTCTGCTTCCTCTTGAACACTTTGCTGCTTAGAAATTTCTTCTACAAGATACCCTAAATCATCTCCCTAAAGTTCAAAGTTCCACAGATCTCTAGGGCAGCAGCAAAATGCTGCCAGTCTCTTTGCTAAAACATAGCAAGGGTCACCTTTACTCCAGTTCCCAACAAGTTCCTCATCTCCATCTGAGACCCCCTCAGACTGGACTTCATTGTCCATATCACTATCAGCATTTTGGTCAAAACCATTCAACTCTAGGAAGTTCAAAACTTTCCTTCATTTTCTTGTCTTCTTCTGAGCCCTCCAAACTGTTCCAACCTCTGCCTGTTACCCAGTTCCAAAGTCACTTCCACATTTTTGGGTATTCTTATAGCAGTGCTCACTACCTTGGTACTAATTTATTGTATTAGTCTGTTCTCACACTGCTATGAAGAAATATCCAAGACTGGGTAATTTATAAAAGAAAGAGATTTAATTGACTCCCAGATCCACATGGCTGGGGACACCTCAGGAAACTTACAATCATAGCTGAAGGCAAAGGAGAAGCAAGTGCCTTCTTCACAGGGCAGCAGGACAGAGTGAATACCAGGAGGGGAAATGCCAGATGCCTATAAAACCATCAGATCTCCTAAGACACACTCACTATCACAAGAAGAGCATGGAGGAAACCACCCCCATGATCCAACTACTTCCCCCTGGTCCCACCCTTTGACATGTGGGGATTATGGGGATTATTCAAGATGAGATTTTTGGTGGGGACACAGCCAAACCATATCACATGGGAGTGAAGATATCTTCTTATGCTATTTCTTATTATTTAAATCTAAGAAAATAAATGAAATTATTTAATGAACATTGAATTATGTATACTAATTGTAAAATAATGATATTTGTTTAGCACACTTAAAATAAGAAGATTGCTTAAAATATGATACCTGAGCATATGTGTCTATAGTTTCTTCATGAGATTCAGAAGTAGATTTAAATTGATGTCTACAATACCCCAAATTCAAGTATAATGCTTGCTTTTTTTAAAGGAGAAACAATTGTTTTATTCATCAATGTTTCCAAAATTTGAGTGAAAAAAATTAACTTCAGCAATGCATAACTAGTTTGGATATTATGTATTCAGAGCTAGGACATCTAAGCATAATCTAGGATTCAATCCTTAAACGATATTCCCTCCCTGGCCTTCCTGTTTAGCTATGAGTTTCACATATATTTCAAGGGTCAGTGGAATAAAGCAGTAATATTGTATTAGTAACATTCCATCAGTATTTCTCTAAATATGGTTTAATTTCATCATGAATTTCTGCCTTTTGGTGATTTCTAGCCTTCTGGCAGTAGTGTCAGCATACTTAGAGTAAAATAACATGAAATAGACACAAGGAATGATTATACAAAGCCCAAGTTACAGTAATATGGGAAGAATAGTTGGAGTTATGTGGGGAAATAATATTACAGCTACTTTTAAAAGTTCTGACAAAGAAACAATTAACTCTTGTCACTGAAGTCTTTCTCATCCCTGGTGCTAACTGAACATTCCCCACTCACAGCTGGCCGCCCTCTGGAGAGTGTTAGCCACACCTTTGAAATAAATAACCCCAAATACCAATTGTTACTGCTGATGGCACTAAAGCCTACAGCAAAAACCAGACTTCCCTTTACAGCTTGACTATCAAGTAAAAGAAACAACTCTAGTTTCATGAGGTTTCTAAGGGTTTAGAATACTTACAATCTTGCTCTTTGCAGACATGTTTGAAGTGTATTTCTAAACTTTTATCTGTCTTTTTAAAAATTAGAAAGTAGAGTTTTTACTGGAAGCCTGTAGCACCAAGTCTGCTTTTTGTATGAAAAAGTACAAACAATGTTTTCATGTGGAAACAAAGGCATGGATAGCCAGTTCTAAAATAACCTTAGCTACATTCATTTTGCAGTGAGTTAGAGCAGTTTCCAATGCATCTGGGGTTTCAGAGAGTGACTTCTTTTTGCTTTCAGTAAGCTAACCTTCATTTAAAGAACAGCTCAATTGTTTCTGTATTTACAGTCTCATGTGCGCAGACATTGTCTTCAACCTTTAACTTCTATAGA
The DNA here is from genome assembly GCF_002776525.5 of Piliocolobus tephrosceles. Classification (NCBI taxonomy): domain Eukaryota; kingdom Metazoa; phylum Chordata; class Mammalia; order Primates; family Cercopithecidae; genus Piliocolobus; species Piliocolobus tephrosceles. Next base: position 12,782,399 of record NC_045436.1, on the reverse strand, counting down.
CATCAGCTCTTACACAGCGAAGTGAATAGCACAAGGACAGCTTCCTGCTCATATCAGCAAGCAAAACAATTTGGGATAAAAGTGCCTGAGTCCACATTACTCAAAAACACTGTTTTTCCATTTCTTTTCTTATGTAAATAGAATCGAGAAATATAATGGCTATGAAACTTGGTTGAATTTGATGGATAACTTCTTTAAACCTCCAATTTGCTTTTTCAGACATTCTCATCTCATCTTCCTATTAAAATATTAATGGATATTCTTCTGTGAATTGTTATTTAGATAAACTTTTGCATTACTGAGTGTTCTTTGGAATTTTTATACGACTGAGTATATGTATTTCTGATTTGATCTCATCATTTCCCTGGGCTGTAAAAAATTTACTTGGTTTTAAACTTTTGTATGCATATACTTTTCAACTATAGAGTCAAGTAGAGATGATTTTTTTTCCAGCAGTCATTCAAATGACTTTTTATAACTTAACAGCTGTATTATATAAATGAATGCTGCCTTACAGAGATAATTTTATTGAGCTTGTGGTAGTGACTTAGTCCTGTATTTTCTTTCTTTTGTCTTTAGTAATGCATTTTATTTATCCCAAGTTCCATACATTTCTTCTTACATTGTAAACATCTGTACAATTGAGATAGATCTTACAACTAATAGAATCCTAGATTAGGAAAAAAAGCAGAATTCAATGTCAGTGGGTCTTACAGATTTCTTCCTCTGAAGGATGTTTACATTAAGACCTGAGCTTAACTGTTTTATAAAGTCATACATTTCCCCTATCATCCTATCATGCTGCCAGGTTAAGTTGTAATTTAAATGGATAATACAAAAATGGTGGGTCTTTTAAAAAAAAAAAAAAAAACACACAACTTTCGTTTTAGTTCAAGGAACCTGTGCAGATTTGTTACATAGGTAAACTTGTGTCATGGGGGTTTGTTGTACAGATTATTTTATCGCCCTGGTATTAAGCCTAGTAGTCCTGTACTTTCAAAGGACTGGCTTTCCTGCTGCTCTCTTTTCCTATGGTTTATATTCTCTGACTTCCTTCATCAGTTTTAAAGGTGACAGAATATTTGTGACAAATAATTTTAAATAATATGCCAAATTGGTAGAATTTTTCTAGAGTTGTATTAGAAAGTATAAGTGTATGTTACTTGTTTTTATACTCAAAAATTTAGATGTTAACAAACCAGTTCATTTGATTTTTTTTGGTAAGACATTTCCAGAAGTCTCAAGTCTTTTTTCCTCTGCACTAGGTCCCATAGCACTGATTCTAACATAACCTATCAAAATAAAATCTCCACATATTCGTAAGCTATCACCAGAAGTCAGGTAACACTGTGATAAAGTATAAAGTTACTTTTATTTTCTCTAAAAATAGGTATATTTGAGGAACATATTTATACAAATAATGGTAATAAGTTGCATATCAAAATTGTAAGATTTTTAAGCCGAAAAATAACGTTGGAGAGGATGCAGAGAAAAATAAAAGACAAATTTAAAATGATTAATTTTTCTCAAAATATATAGATAGTTATTAGGAACTGATCCAACATATAAACTGTAATGTGTGATGGTTACACAGGGGTACACATATGTAAAAATTTCTTGTGCCATGCATTTAAGATTTATGCATTTTACTACATATGTAATACATCAAGGAGAAAATAGTTTAAAAAATTAGCAATGCAACATGTAGAAATACATGATCAATAAACAACTAAATATATGCACACTAATAATTTAGTGTAAAAATAATAGTTTTATCAGTGACATATGCAATAATAAACTATTATTAGCAACATGTCAAATGACCATTATGAAATTATTTATTTTTTCTTCATACAGTGAGATACTATGCAGCTGTAAAATTATATCATTCTAGAGAAGAATATGTAATGATATTTAAACATTTGCACTGCATATTAGTAATTATAATAATAAAAGCAAATTACAAAAATATGCATACAGTAGTATTATTTAAATTTTATAATCAAATTTATGAGTATATTAGAAAAAAGCAAACAAATTTCCTAGAAGGTATTAAAGTAACTAATGGGGCCACTGGGCTGAGACTGCTCCAGTGCCTTGGTTTCCTACGTAAGCAACACAAAACCCAATTCAATGCAAATAGTAAAATGAAACTTAAGCTTAACCAATCAGAAACCACCAACTAAACTCTAACTAGGGGCTTTCCACCCAAATAAGGCAAATAGCTACTTGTAGTCTCTCAAGTAATTTCCTTATTTTGGCTCTGGGTTCTGCCTTTATAAGCCTGCTTCTCATACTACTGGTTTTGAGTGCTGCCTGATTCTTAAATACTGAATATCTGTGGAGTGTCTCCTTCTAATGCCATTTATCCTTCAAAGGAGAAAGAATATCCGAACCTATAAGTTGTTTGGCGAAATTGGGAGTTATTGATCATGTATGGTGCTTGGAGCTCAAGACCTGAGGTTCAAATACCACCCATTACCCGAGCTCATTAATGCTAAATGAAACTGGTGTCTGGCTTTTCTCTACACACATTGCCTGATAGAGCAGTCAATACCTCTTGGAGGGAAAATGAGCTCATAGGCCAAAATAATAAAAAGTTTGAGGAACACAACTGTTTAAAAAGATAAACATCTTAGCTTCCCTTTTAGATCTTATTTGAACCAGAAATAGTACAAGAAAAGGCCCAAGGAATTAAAATTAGCTTAATAAACAGATCAAAAGAAATAGACAAAGGTATTAACAATGTGAAATAGGAATAGAGGAATATGGAAGAAAAATAAAGAGTCGAGATATAAACTAAAAATAGTGATAGCTTAAGTAAACAACACAACATAAACAGCAGAATATAGATAACAAAAGAACAAATTAGAGTATTAATCTAATATTCAGAAAACCTACTAGAGGGAAAAAGGAAAAGACCAAAGAAATAGAACATATAATAGAAAAGTTGAGAGGTAGAGTTTAAACAGAATGCTAATATCTAGATGTGAGATCCAAAATAGAAAGAAATGAAATTTCAGAATAAATGAAAACAGAAATAATGGAGATTAACTTTTTAGAATTAAAAACAATAATTTAAACAATTTAGATTGGAAGACTCTTGGAGTGCCAAAGGGTTGAGAAATAAAGAAAAAAAAACCAAATACCTAGTCAAATTCTAGTAAAATTTAATATCAGGTGAGATGAAAAACTAAATGCATGCACACAGAGAGACTCAATTATATATATATAAAATATAAAATTATATATATAATTATATATAAAATATAATATATAATATAAAATTATAATTATATATAATAATATATAATCATATATATATAAACAAGTACAGATGATCCCTGATTTACAATTTCTTGGCTTGACAATTGTGTGAAAGTGATATGCATTCAGTAGAAAACACTCGTTAAGTACCCATACCCACCATTCAGTTTTTCACTCTCAGTACAGTATTCAATAAATTAATGAGATATTCTATACTTTATTATGCAGTGGGCTTTGTGTTAGATGCAGTAGGCTTTGTGCAGTGGGCTTTGTGTTAGATGATTTTTATTATGCTGTGGGCTTTGTGTTTGTGGGCTTTGTGTTAGATGATTTTGCTCAACTGTAGGCTAATGTAAGTATTCTGAGTATTTTTAAGGTAGGCTAGACTACAATTTTCAGTAAGTTAGCAGTATTAAATGCATTTTCAACTTACAAATACTTGCAATGGGTTCATCAGGACGTAAACATGTTGTCAGTTGAGAAGCATCTACATTAGGTTAATAACATGTTTTCCAATGATCTTCCAACTCTAGATGAATGACCAGTATGCATTAGTATTTTCAAAGTATTAAAGACAAATAATTTACAACTCAGAATCCTATATTTGGGAAAGCTACCCTTTGTTTATTATGATTAAACAATGTAATAATTACTTCTAGGCATTAATGCTTCAGAAATTTTGCCATGCCAAGACTCACAATTTTTGGATGAAGTAACTTAAATAAGGGGAAAAATATCAAGGAAATATTTCAAGATTTAAGGTGGTATGTATAGTGCCAAATATATACACACTTATAATAACATTATATGGACTAAACTCACTAATTAAAAGACAAAGATTGAGAGTTTAGATTTTAAAAGTTCCAGACCAGAGATAGGTTCTTGTTTTTCAGAGTACACCTAAAGTATAAGGATAATAAAAAATTAAATTTGAAGAATGTAAAACCATACACCAGGCAGATACTAACCGAAACAAAACCACTATAATATTAAAGCCAAATAAAATAAACAACACCAAACACAAAACATTATTGAGGTAGGAAGGTACATTACCTTCTATTTGATAGTTAATAGAACCTGCTATTTTCCTAGGTTCTATTAACTGAAAGGATGCAGCAATTTTGAAGTTTGTGTTTCTAAAATAGCCTAAAAATATGAGGCAAAGAAGGTTGGTATAACTAAAGGAGTAAGTCCCAAACTGATCATAATTGAAACATTTTTCTCCTGTTATTGACAAATAAAACAGAACAAAAACAATAGAAAATATGAAATAAGAGTTAACAAGTGTGACTCACTAGCTATACAGATAAAAATAAAGGTTTCCCCCCATCTTATTTTCAGAACATTCACAAAATTGATCAATACTAGGCCATAAAAAGTCTAAATTTCAGTGAATAGATTATTATACAATATGTGATTTAGAGAAGTTGAAGTAATAATAAACAGGAAGAAAGGACTGCTTTTTCAGCACTCATAACTCAAGGAAAATACAGCACCAGAATCAACTGCTTTCACTTTGTTTTCTGTTTGTTTTGTTGTTGTGTTATCACATTGTTTCACATTGTTTCATAGATTATGAGAATTTTTTAATCCTTCTATTGTTTGTGTATTCCTAACTTTGTTACTTTACCACCCATTTTCCCTCCCAAAGCCCCTCTCTTAAATCTCATACTGCTTTTCACTTTAAATAATAGAACAAGTATTTAGGAATTTATAGTATTATATAATATAAACTTCTAAGTTTAGCATTCCTATGTTTCCAACTTCAAAACAAAGACAAACAAACAAATCAAACAAAACAAAGCAAAAGCTTGTTAAGTTAAAGCAGTTACCTGAGTTAGGTAGCAACATAAATAAGGCATTAGTAGACATTTATAACTGAAATCAATAATGAGGAAATTGGAACATTTACAAAGATACAAATTTAAAATCTATACTTACATAGTTTTGAGTCTCAGATTCTGAAGTGAATGACAAATTAAAACAAGAAAATTGTGTGGTCATGATACATGATTTCCATGATATATGCTTAGCTAACTTAGTTAACAAAATAGTTTCCGTTGAACAAGATAGAGTTGTAAATGGAACTGAGTAAGAGTGATTGTGCTGTGCCTCAGTGGAATTACTGAAAATTACTCTTCTTATCCTTTGTTCCTAACAGTTTTTACTTTACTTTTTCATTGCCAGCTGGAAGGAAAATGGGTCTACAAAAACGACTCTTAGAAGTAAATGAGAATTCATTGAGGAACACTGAGCGTTTTTGGATGGTAATTTGCTTGATTAGTTGCAAACAGCATAAGTGTTCATGTTATTCTTAGATTTCTCTTGTGTGTACTTTCAGAGCATGTATCTTTTTTTCCATATGTTTCTTATCCTTATCCTTTCTTCTCGTTGGAAGAAAAAGGTTGCCTATGACAACTGAAGTTATATTTTTAGTTCATTTATATTATTTGCCCAAATATTCCTTTCTCTTCCAGAGAGAAGTGGAATGTAACCAAAATATATGCCTGCATCAGCCAGATGTCATCTTCTCTTCTCTCCATTAAAAGCTGTAGTTGACTTTTTAAGGATCCATGCCAGAGACCAGAGAATATTTAAGCTAGACTTCAGTTAAAATAATCTAGTTTTACTCTATCCAAAATGTCAATCACTTTTCTAGATACACATTAAAAACACTTAGACACACACACACACACACACACCAACCTGTGGACACACACATATTTACAAGGAAACATTTTTCAAACATTTTTCAACAGTTTCAACATTAAAACTTAATTTTTGAAATCAAGACTATCCAGAAAATCTAAGATATTTGTATTCACAAGCAATTATTATAGTTTAAACCTACTTTGGCTTTTCCTGTTTTTAATCTCAGTTTTTCGTAATGAGAATACATACCATCTTTAGTTTAGGGAATATTATTTCAAATCCATTTTATTTTGTCCACATTTAATTATGTTAATAATATTCTCCATTAAAACAGGATCCTACAGATTCTATAAAACTGTAAATTAGAAAATGCATCACCCAGAGACTCTTTTGGTAACATATGTAAGATCCTTGTGGTAGTCAGCAAGCTACTTTTCCTCAGTTTCAAATCTTGCCTTCTATATATTGTTTTGGGATGCTGTGGTTGACACTCTACCAATCACATTTTTTTATTTTGCCAGATAGCTCCAACCCCGCCAGTAGGGGGTGGTAGAGAGACGGTAGTAGTAGGCTGAAGAAGAAAGAAAGGAACTGTTCATTTCTGATTGCTTTCTGTCTTATCAGTCACCCTTCAGAGTGTTTGTTCCCCTGGCAGTGGCAACTTGCCAATTCCCCCACCCCCCATTCCCTGCCACATTTTGAGAATCAACCTGAATATGCTTCTGTTGGTGGGCTCTCCTTCCTCTTGCAGCTCAATCTCAGCTCCACGGGGCCTCTTCTCTAAGCTTCTACAGGACCAGTATTAGCCCAACAGGTCCTCTCCCTTGGGATCTGAACCAGCTCTGCAGAGCTCCTTCTCCTTCTTTCTTTTCTCCCTTTCTTCCTTCCTTCCTTCCTTCCTTCCTTCCTTCCTTCCTTCCTTCCTTCCTTCCTTCCTCTCTCTTTCTTTCTCTCTCTCTCTTTTTCTTTCTTTCTTTCTCTCTCTCTCTCTTTCTTTCTCTCTCTCTCTCTCTTTCTTTTTTCTCTCTCTTTCTTTCTTTTTTTTTTGTTTGTTTTTGTTTTTGTTTTGACGGAGTTTCCACTCTTGTCACCCAGGCTGGAGTGCAGTGGTGCGATCTTGCCTCACTGCAACCATCACCTCCCGGGTTCAAGGGATTCTCCTGCCTCCGCCTCCTGAGTAGCTGGGATTACAGGCACCCGCCACCACACACAGCTAATTTTTTGTATTCTTAGTAGAGATGAGGTTTGGCCATGTTGAGAAGGCTGGTCTCGAACTCCTGATCTCAGGTGATCCACCCATCTCTGCCTGCCAAAGTGCTGGGATTACAGGCATGAGTCACCTCTCCTGGCCCCTTCTCCATATTTCTAAGTTTCCCACTTCTTCCCTTTGTTTTCCAGCCCTAGTGATAGCAGCTGGTGTTGCTTCCTCTGTGATACCTTAGTGTTTCCCTTATTGCCATTTATTGCCATCTCTGCTCCCCAATGTCTGATTAATAACTCTTTATATTAGATTACCTCTAGCTAATTTTTTCCTTTTTTTTTTTTTTTTTTTTTTTTTTTTGAGACAGAGACTCACTCTGTTGCCCAGGCTGGAGTGCAGTGGTGGCAATCTTGGCTCACTGCAGCCTCTACATCCTCGGTTCCAGTGATTCTCCTGCCTCAGCCTCCCGAGTAGGGAGATTATAGGCCTGCACCACCACGCCTGGCTAATTTTTGTGTTTTTAGTAGAGACAGGGTTTCACCATGTTGGCCAGGCTGATCTCGAACTCCTGACCTCAGGTGATCCACCTGCTTCGGCCTCCCAAAGTGCTGGAATACAGGTGTGAGCCAATGTGCCCGGCCATCTCTAGCAATTTAAATGGTGTACTTTCTGTCTCCTGGCTGGACACTGACATATTGCATTTTGTTTGAATAATCAGAACCTCTACCATTTAATGGGAGGGAATATTGTATATACTACATATAACCTGTCAGCAAATATTTTATTTCCTTTAAGGGAGTGAGCTTTTTGACACAGACTGTTAGATAAATCATTTGGAAGTTATTTCTAGTATATCTTTTGAGAGTATTAGTTAAAATTGAAAAGAGTATTGCAGTTAAAATCAGTTTACTAACCAACTCATCAGCTGAATTGACATAAGTATCCATCAGAAATAAAAATCACATTAAAACATATAGTTGTAAAACCTACAAATTATTCTGTACATTTTAGTCATAAACATTGAGAAGCATTAGTCATATACTTATTAGTTCATTTTTTTTCTATTAGCAAGCAAGGCATATAAATTAATAAATATTGGCCGGGCCCGGTGGCTCAAGCCTGTAATCCCAGCACTTTGGGAGGCCGAGACGGGTGGATCACCAGGTCAGGAGATGGAGACCAGCCTGGCTAACACGGTGAAATCCCATCTCTACTAAAAAAAAATACAAAAAACTAGCTGGGCGAGGTAGCGGGCGCCTGTAGTCCCAGCTACTCGGGAGGCTGAGACAGGAGAATGGCGTGAACCCGGGAGGCGGAGCTTGCAGTGAGCCGAGATCCAGCCACTGCACTCCAGCCTGGGTGACAGAGCGAGACTCCGTTTCAACAACAATAACTAAAAAAAAAATTAATAAATATTAAATTATCCAATGATAAAAATAATTATCTGAAGTTGGAATAACTTTATTATGAAGCAATTTTTTGCTTCTTGTGGAAAGACCTACATAACAAGGAAAAAAATTAATTTAAAAATCAAAATTACATCATTTCAGTGACATATTAACCATTCAACCTTTCAACCACATAGTATTTATAAAATGTAAAAAATACATTCACATAATCCAGTGTATTTCTAATTTGCAAGGCCTATGACTTTCCTCACCATGACCATGTTGTTCTTTTTTTTAAGCTTTTTTTGAACATTTATTTTTTCAGCTTTACTGAGATATAATTGACACAAATTATATATATTCACGGTGTATGATGATGATTTATGTACATATACATTGTACAAGGATCACCACAATCAAATTATTATAATTAACACATCCCACAGCAAACATAGTTACTATTTGTGTGTATATGTGTCCAGTGAGGACAGTTAAGATCTACTCTCTTGGTAAATTTTGTGTAAACAATACAGTATTGTTAAGTGTAATTAACATGATAATGTTACATCTTTAGAGCTTCATCATCCTATAATTCTTTGTCCGCGGCCACCCCAAATCACCAGTGTTGATAATTCATCAGCCATCTAATCCCTGGCCATGCCGTCAGTGTCAGGAACCGACCCTGTGAATAGAAACTAAACATACATTGTATAATCAATTCAGTCGGTGTTAGACATGCCAGACAGCGTGAAAAGGGGCAGGCATGGAACTCTGGCACAAATGTGCATACACAGAAGAGACTGTTTAGTTGCCTTCCTTAATAAACATTTCCCCCTTATTCTTCCTAACAGCATCAAAGATGACAATCTTCTCAGGAGTATGAGTATATATTTCTTAGATACACTTGAAGCTAGGTTTAATAGGTGTTCGAGACCAACCTGGGCAACATGGCAATACCCTGCCTCTAAAAAACATTTTTAAAAATTAGCCAGGCATGGTAGCATGCATCTGTGGTCCCAGCTACCTGGGAAGCTGAGGCAGGAGAATCATCTAGGCAGAGAAGTTTGAGGCTGCAGTGAGTCGTGTTCACGCCACTGAACTCCAGCCTGGGTAACAGAGTGAGACCCTGTCTCAAACAAAGCAAAAGCAAACCTAAGTTGTGTTTGTGAAATGTAATCAGGAATGTTATGTATATTTTCAGGGTGTTTAATTGTAGGGCAGTGAATGAGAATTATACTCCTGGCTAGGAGAGATTAGAAAGTAGTAGAATAGCATCTGGGCTGAAAATTGCTGTAAAGTGCTGATAAGATACAAATACAAAATACATAATTGCAGTCAAGAGCTACTGAGACAAGAACTGGACTAAGACTTTAAAAAAAAAATGCTAAAGACAGGTTGTCAGGAGCTCCACTGAGCTGGAGAGACAGAGCTAAGCTGCCGGGTGTCAGGGAGCAGTCAATTAAAGCAACAAGTCACAAATGAAAGAATCCTTTAATTGGTACTGAAATTGCAAAAGTAAGAAGCTAAAACCAGAGGAAAGGCTGGCTCTCTGTTTCATTTTCCCTTAAGGAATGTGCACCAACCAAGGGGCAGGGGGATCAGCAGAGGCATGGAGGATGCCTCACTCTTAAGAGAACTTCAGACAAAAGGTCCCAACAGTTTTATCGAGTCTGGGATCAGGGGAAGCATGAGGGGGTGAGATAGGAGTAGGAAAGTACTGGGTACTGAGTCAGAGTGGGGAAAAGTATTTTGGAGGTTTTCTCATCCTCTCCTCTTAAGGAGACTTTAGCAGAAACACCCAAAGAGGACCTCGATTCAAGGCTGCAGATAAAGAGATGAAGATGCCAGGGCTAGGCATGAAAATGTGCCAGGAGCATGATGGGCCAGAGAGTTCCAATCCTTGACTACAGCTCCCTTCAGAGGCTGCAGTTCATTGGCTGTGCACTGAGTGTGCTGTGAGGAGGGCAGCTTTCTCCTTTAACCTGTATCAGGTAAAGTCTTTGTAGTTGCATATTTCAGGCCAGACCTGAAAAAATCACACATAGGTTTTGGAGGCAGACCCTTCAACGTTTAAATAATTTTTGCATCTGCTTTTGCTCTGGGGTCCCTTGATAGCTCCAGGCAGCAGCAGGAGGCTCAGAATCAGAGCTGTGAGCCCATAGAGAATGCTGTTGGAAGATGAAGGAACCAGTAGTTGTGGTGGAATTTGGCAGCCACATGGTCAACTTTTCCCTGAAAACATTTGCTAAATGCTGAGCTATAGGGAGATTAAAAAGCTAAGAGGAAAGACTGTGAAAAGTACAACAGAGCTATAAACAATCATGTAAGACAACTATAGTTCAGAATCTGAGCCCAGGAGGGGTCACAGAGAATACACAGAGCTTTTGGCTGACTCAAGATCAAACCAAAAGTAGAATAAAATGTTAATGAGCCTTCAATGCAGTCAAGACTCAGAACAGTTCCAGATAAGCCTCTAGTGTTTTATCCTAAGAGGAGAAAGACAGATGCTGTCTGGAGGGAAACATTATTACCTTAAACCTCTATAATGTTTCACTACGGAATCACTAACACTTAATAAAAATTACTAGACCACAATAAAAAGCTCAAAAACAACAAAATAAAGTAAAATGAACTGAAAGCACACTTATGGATGATTGAGATACTTGAGACACTGGAGTTAGCCGAGAAAGACCTCAAAATAAGTATAGAGTATTGCAATACTAGAAAAATAGATGAATAAAAAGATGTTTCAGTAGGAAATTGACATTTATAAAAGGAAAGAAATAGACTTTCAGAACTAAAAATACATTTTCAAAGAATGGTTATATCAACAGAATGAACATAGAGGTTACAATTCTGAAATTGACAGGCTAATACAAAATTCAAAACCGAGATATGTGGAGAAAAAAGAGCATAAAAATAGAATAGCTGTAAGAGATTTGTGAGACAAAATAGTTTTGATATATATGTTATATTCATCTGGAGTCCCAAAACAAGAGAGGAAAAAATAAGGCAGAGGCAATTCTTAAGAGATAATGGCAAGAATTTGACAAAACAAACTACAAAACATCAAACAACAGATTAAGTTCTGCAACATAGGCAAGACAAATACAAAGAAAATCCCACATCCTAATAAAACCACAGAAAAGCAAAGACAGTGAAAATTGTAAAGAAAATTGAGAAGAAACATTACCTTCAAAGAACAACAAAGAGATATACAGGTGACTTCTGCAGAGGAACAGTGAAAATCATGATAATTCAGGGTATATTTAAAAGGACCAAATATAATAACTGCTAATATAGAATCCATTAATCAGCAAAAGTTCCTTCAAGAATAAAGCAAATTACAGATATTTTCCAAGAAAAATACTAACATCTTTTTAAAAAGTCATACTAACTGGTGTTCATAAAGCAAAAGAAAATATATAGTGAAAATTGAATACATTTAAACAATAAATATAAAAGTAAATATAAATGAATAATGCCTGTAAAAAGACAATAATGGAGAGTGTTGATTTAAATAACAATTTAGTATTAAAATGCATGGCAATAATCTTACAAAATGATGGGAAGGGGTAAATAGAATTAAAGTGCTGTAAGGTTCTAACATAATAAGAGGGAGGGAGAGGTAAAAGCAGTGGTTTTTTTAGATTGCACTATGTAAAATATGCATGTTGTAATTGTTATAATTATTACTAAATAAGAAGCAAAGGTAATTTTAACAGTTTAATAGAACAAAATGAAATAATTATACAATATTTTATTACAAAAGAGGAAAAAAGAAAAGAGAACATAAAACATATGGATTAAATTAAAAGCAAATGATGGTAGAGTATATCTGAACTCAAATATGTCAGTAATTATATTAAGGTTAAATTAATTAAATTCTCCAATTAAAAGACTAAGGAGCCAAAGAGTACATAAGCCATATGCACCTGTGTGAGTATGCTGGGGAACTATGGGGAGGAAGAAAGTTTTTATAAACTTTAAAAATAAAGCATATAAATAAAATAGAAAGTTTGTTGGAGACAGGAGGCCAAGGGACAGTTCTACCTGTGAGGAAAGGAGACACCCAAATTTAACTGATGAATTTTGGGAAGGGCTCACAGTGGAGAAAGGAAGAAATGTGACCTTGTGGATGAGACCTTTGGGGTATTCACGTTTCTGTTGTTGCTTCTGCGTCTGAAACTGATGTGTGACACAGTTGTGCTTCTCTTTTCCGTGCACTGAGGGATCCCTGACTGGGAAGTGCTGCAAGCAGAGAAGTGGCCGTGGAGCACACTTCTCCACCATTCACCATCAGGGGAATGTGGAAAATGTACGTGCCTCTGTCCTCTTATTTTAAAGTCTTCAGAATATTGGTGATCTCCTGCTGGTTGGCACTGAATTAGAAGATATCACACTTTTTCTCAGAGGGATACCTGGTACACTCCAAAGTAGTTCAGGAGCTTGCTCTGTGAGAGAAGTTTCTTTGGGCTTATGTGGATGGATTTAGAAAACACAAATCCTTTGGAAGTGAGGGAAAAACTGATTTTCTTCAGCCTTCCACCACAAAAGGCAGATGGAAAAGCTTACTGGAGTCTGAATATTGAATACAGTATCTGCTGCACTTCATTTGCTCATTTATGTTGGCTAATGTGCAAATCATCACCCTTTGAACGGATCCCAAACTAACAGGCAGAACTGGAAGCTCTCCAGCAAGCTGAAGCACACCCTCTACCTATGAAAGCTCACCATTTTAATGATTCCTTTGAACTGTAACCTTTGTGACTAATGATTTTGCTGATTGGACCCTCTAGCAAAGATAGGCAGCCTCAAAATAACGGTTCTCCTTGGAGCTTAGAACTGGTCACCTTCCTGACACAGTTACTAGGCACACTGCTTTTGAAAAGTGGCCATTAGTTTGCCACTCAGCTCCTGTTGAAAATGAATGTCTGATTTAGGGAGGCTGTGTGACTCTTTAGCCTGAAATTCACCATTTGGGGTGGGACAACTCAGACACAATGACTAACCCAGCAGGAAACACCCCACAAGCCTTATTTGTCACATTGAAAGAGTATACTCAGTCTTACAGCTTTCCTGGCTCTAACGCTATCTTGGCTCTATATAACCTTCAGGGAAAACTTCATCTTCTGTTCTGCCTGTGGCAGTATGGCCCCCCTGGCTTAATGGTGCCTTTGGTTTACAGAAATTACACGAAATGCCTCGTTTTTGTACCCTAGGGGTTTGGCAACACTGACATTTGATGGTTTCCGTTGAGCTGTTGTGGAACTGAAAATGGGCATGATTCTTCCACTCAGTGGGCAGAATCGAGGTTGGTCTCGAAGCTCCAGCCGATAATGTGCTTAATAAACCTTGTTAGAGATTTTCTGATTCTTGGTCTGTTGCCAATGGCCTACTTCTTTGGGATCCCACTGGAAAAACTACACACGGGCAGATGAATGATACCCTTCTTAGGGGCTGCTAACTGTGGAAACCTTGTGACCGGTGATTAGACAACCTGCGTGACTCACGTAGCAGGCTGGATGGTTATGTGGAAGGCACTTTGAACCTGCACCCCTCACCTGATGTGTGTCCCACACAAGTGCCCCTAACAACTGCAAAAATACTTTCTCTCTGGGGACCTCTGTCGTCCGAGAATAATACTTTTTCTGTAGAAACCCAGTGAATTGTCTCTTAGGGGTGGTCATAGAGATCTTAAAGTGTTTAAAAAACACATTAGACTGTGTAACCCTCAGATGGCTGTGGGAAACCTTTGAAAAATGACGACCCATATGGGAGCTTCTGGAGGGATAAATGACTCGTTATTTTGTGCTAGAAGTTACCTCTATTATTGGAGTCATCCAATTAGAAAAAGCAGTATAAAATTTGTCCTTGACTGCAGCTGAAGTGAACAATGACACAGCATCAGCCCTGGAAGGCATTCATGTTAGCCTGAACTCACTGGCCCAGGTTGCTCTGAATGATAGAAATGCTCTAGACTTTCTTCTTGCCAGCCAAGATGCAGTTTGTACAATTACTAATACATCCTGCTGTTCTTGCATTAGTGTTTCCGGCAAAGTGGAAAGCTCAATACAAAGACTTAAAGAGAAATCCAACTAGCTTTCAAAGGTCAGCACTGATCTTTTATGGGATTTGTTGAGGGGCGCTGAGCCCTGGGGGTCATGGCTGGCATGATACTGCAGATTGACTTCATTGTGCTGTTTGGGGTCCTATTGATAAATGTCTTAATTAAATGTTGTGTGAGACAAATTGAATAGATTTTATCCCAGCTTCTGTCAATCAGATTAATCAGAGTGGATGACAAAGTTGCCTATCTCTGGGAATATTTGCCAGAAGCCAAGACGGTGTAGAACAAAGAACAGGTATTATTGAGATACAATATTCTCCATAGATTTCTTTTGTTTCTGCAGGGATTGCAAACATAGGAAATTTTAGCTTTTGTTCTGTACTATCTATACAAGGCTCTTTGTATTAAAAAACAGCCTTGAAAAATAGAGATAATTTTTACCTTAAGAGCAGAGGGCAGGTTTGCTTATGGCCTAACATAAAAGGTTTTTGTTCCCTAAGCTCGAGGGACCTCAGCTCTGAACCAAACCCACTGCATAGGTGCCATGCATCTGAGCCCCTCTTTTCAAACCTGCTGGGGAGCAAGTGACGTGAGCATGATGCCCGTGCTGTTTTCTGTGCTATGAGTAATAAAGTCCATTTCTCTAACCCAAGATCTCGTATCTTCTGCCAGTATCCATGAAACTGTGGTGGAATAATTTGTTAGCTTAATAGTGTGACAGAACCCCAGAGTTTTCACAGTTCTTGACACATACATCACAAGCAAGTGATGTTTCAACTGGGAAACTAAGTGTGGTTGGTCACTCAAAAATCGAGCAGTGCATGGAATTTCCGATAATGGCAGCATGAAGGTGGTTACATTACTTCTGAAAATCACAATTATTTTAAAAATGGACAAAATTATTAAAACCAGCAATTTGAATGCAGTGGGAAAGTGACCGATTACAAGCACAAAGTAAAAGAGAGTTTACTCTTGAGGAAATGCAACCGCATTGGATAAAAGCCGCAAGTGTGTGGCTTTCTTGACTGAGGGTGCTCTCTTAGGCCCCCAGGTCTAAGCATGGCCTTATCAGTTCAAGGCGAGAGGTGTTCGCATTCAGAGAAGCAGACCGGTGGAAATTTAAAGGGAAATTCTAGAAATGAAAGAGTCACATAGGTGCTGAGATTTAAAATCAAAGTCCATGTTCCCAAATTCCTGGCTCACTGCTAAACTGTGCACGTGTGCAGGAGGCTGGCAAATAAAGCAGGCAGAAACTACAGAGAAACCTACTGTTGAGAAGCAGACTGCTTCTGATGAGGTGAGTTCACCACACCCTTCAATGTGTGGGTTCCTCTATCTACACAGCTCAAAATGTGCAATGAAAATGCAATGCTGGCTGGCTTGAGAATACAGGGAAAACGCAGGGAAATTGGGACTGGCTGAGCAACTGGAAAATTAAGCGAGGAGCCAGGCAAACAAGACAAAACAGATAAGATGGACCCAAAAATACAGCATAAACACTGAACTGACTGCCAAACTGTTTAGGGACAAGGGATACCGTCTAGATGCCACATTACAAAAGCAGAAAGGGGAAGCCTCCCACTGCACAAAAAAAAAATGAGCAGCTACATCACGCTGTGGGGAAGAATGATGCAGCAGTGTGAGTTCATGCTAGTTAAATGCCTAGTAGAACACCATCACCAGCAATTTCTGTAACAAAAAAATGACTTCCAAAGTTATTCCAGCTTTCTTTTGATTAGTGTTAGCATGATATATCTTTTTTCATCCTGTTACATTTAAACTCTTTTGGCCTTTGTATTTAAGGTGTGTTTCCTATAAGTAACATTTAATTGGGTGTTACTGGTTTTTAAATGGATATGTAATAGATGTACATAGTTTCAGGGTACATGTGAAAATTTAATGCATTCATATAATTTGTAAAGTTCAAATCAGTTACTTGGGATATCCGCCACCTTAAATATTTATTTTTTTGTTTATGCCAGCAATTCCACTACTGAGTCTACAACCAAAAGGAAGAAAATCAATATATTGAAAAGATATTCATGTTTATTGCAGTACTATTCGCAGTTCACAACAGTCAAAATATAGAATTAATCTGCATCCATTAACAGGTGAAATGCTAAAGAAAATGTCATATACATACACAATAGAATATTATTCAGCCATTAAAAAGAATAAAATCTTATTTTTCCAACGATATGGGTGAAACAATATTTTCATGTATATAAGATGTGTCAATCTTTCTCTGTTAATTAGTGTGATAGGTAATTTATATTCGATTCTGTATATGGCTAGGTTTAAATCTACTATCTTACTTCTGTTTTCTACATGTCCCATCTGTTCTTTATGCCTTTTCTTCTTTTGTATTGAGTATTTTTAATAATTCTATTATTTTTCCTTTGTTGGCTTACCCCTCATGACTCTGTATAGTGTTATTTTCATGGTTGTCATAGAGATTATAGTGTACATCTTTAATTTATGACAGTATATCTTCAAGTGAAATCATATTACTCCATGTATAGTGTAATTACCTTGAACAATATACTTCCATTTCTTTCCTTCCAGCTTTGTACTATTGTCCTACATTTTACTGCAACATATGCTATATATCTATCAATACATTATTATTTTTCTGGCTTTAAGCAGTATATTATCTTTTAAAGGGACATAAAATAAAGGATCAAATCTCTGTATTTACTCATGTTGCTACCATTTCTGGTGCTGTTTATTTCTCTGTGTAAATTGATATTTCCACCTGGTATCATTTCCTTCCACTTGAAGGACTTCTTTTAACACTTCTTTTAGTGAAGAATTCTTGATAATGAGTTCTTTAAGGCTTTGTATGCCTGATAAAGTCACTTTTTTTCAGTTTAGAAAGATTATTTTATCTAAATAAAGAATTTTGCCGGGCACGGTGGCTCACACCTGTAATCCCAGCACTTTGGGAGGCTGAGGCAGGTGGATCACAAGGTCAGGAGATCGAGACCATCCTGGCTAACACAGTGAAAGCCGCGTCTCTACTAAAAATACAAAAAATTAGCCGGGTGTGGTGGCAGGTGCCTGTAGTCCCAGCTACTCAGGAGGCTGAGGCAGGAGAATGGCGTGAACCCGGGAGGCAGAGCTTTCAGTGAGCCGAGATGACATTACTGCACTCCAGCCTGGGCAACAGAGCGAGACTCCATCTCAAAAAAAAAAAAAAAAAGAATTTTAGGTTCACTTTTTTTCTATGTTTTAAAGAAGTTCCTCCATTTTCTTCTAGTTTGCAGTGTCTCTGATGATACTGATATCACAATTTTTCTTTTTCTCTGTATTAACTTATCTTCAACATTGTATGGGATGTTATAGCCATCATAATAAATCAAGAAAAAAAGAAATAAAATGCATAAAGATCATTAAAGTAGAAGTTTAACTTTTTTTCCATTTTAGATGATGTGATTGTTTAGGTAGGAAGTTCAAGGCAACCTACAAAACAATGAGTAGAACTAATAGATGGGTTTAGGACAATTTAGTTAATATACACAAATATTTATCCTATTGCCAAAATCCATAAAATACCTAGGAATCAATGTAGCAAAAATCACCCATGCTTTTACATCAAAAAGACCAAACATTGATGAGATACATTAGAGTACCCAGATAAATTTACCATATTATTAGATTAGAAGACTCAAAATTGTTGAGAAATTCTATCATAGTTGATCTGTAGATTCCACACAACTCAAATCAAAATTCTAGCATTTTTTAAAGAGTAATGAATAAGAAGATTGCCAAAGTTATATGGAAATGCTTAGAACTAAGAATATATAGGACAGTTAAAGGAAGAACAACAGCAATGACAACAACAATAAGAAAACAATAACAAACTTGGAAGATATTTCCTACCTGATGTCAGTTCTTACTAAAAAGCCACAGTAATCAGGACAATTTTGCATTAGCAAAAGACAGACATATATATCAATGGAACAGAACGGAGTTGAGAAATATATATTTACATACATATACATATTTATAGTTTTCTATACACACATATAGAAAGTATAACATATTTACGTATATAGCTAATTGATTTTCAAAAACATGTCAATGCAGTTCAATGAGGAAAGCAAAGTCTTTTCAATAAATGGTGCTGGATCAGCAGTGCATCTACAGGTAATAAAACAAAACAAAACCATGAATCCTACCTTTCAATGTACAAAAATTAACTTGAAATGAATCATAATCTATACGAAATACCTGACTTATAAAATTCCAGGAAAATATTTGGAGAACATGAGGTTGACAGATTGTTTAGATAGACGCAAAAAAAGTCCAAAACATTTTTCCAAAATAAATTGGAGTTCGTTGAAGTTAAAAACTCTTGCTTTTCAAAAGATACCATCAAGAAAATGAAAAAGACAAGCTACAGACATATAAAATATTTGCAAAACATACAAGACTCATATCCAGAATACATTAATTACTCTTAGAACTCAATAATAAGACAAAAACAAAACAAAAGAATACAACGGGCAAAAGATTTGAACAGATCTTTAAAAAAAAAGTGATATACAAAATGGCCAGTAAGCACATGAAAAATGCTCAACCTCATTACTCATCAGAAACATGCATTAAATTAACTAACATTAAGAGATTGGTCACACAAAATGTTGGCAAGCATGTAGAGCAGCCGGAACTCTCACATACTGCTGGAGAAACTTTAAAAAGGTAAACCACTGTGGAAAACTGATGGTTTCTTAAGAAGTCTAAGGAGTACCTCCCACACAATTCACCCATTCCACTGTTATTTACTCAAGAGAAATAAAATCTAATGTCCAAACAAAGACTCATACAAATGTTTAGAGTAGCTTTATTTCTAAGATACCAAAGTGAGGAAAACCCAAATGTCCAAAAATAGGTGAACAGATAAATAAATTATAATGTATTAATAAAAAGGAATACTTCTCAGCAATAAAAAGAGATGATTACTGATACACAGAAGATACAGAAACATTTCACAATAATTATTTTGATGAAAGAACTAGGGCAAAAAATAGACTATACCATACAATTCCATGTAGAGAAAATTCTAGAAAATTCAAAGCAATTTATAGTGACAGAAAGCAGATGGGTGATTGCCTGAGATTGTGGCTGGATTGATAACAAAGGGGAACAAGAAAACTTTTTATTATAATGAACATGTTCACTATGCTAATTGTGGTGATGCTTTCATAAGTATGTACATATATATACACACACATATATTTGACATATATATAAAATGATCAAATTGTTTAACTTAAATAGGTAAGGTTTATTTTACTTTATATCAATAAATTTGTAAAAAATCATAATATCAGTTTTCTTTTGAATAATCTTACCAGTATTTTCCATACTGTATTAAATTTCACAATGAAAATATAAACATTTAACTTTTTTTCCATATTTACTATTTTATATGTTCTACTTTTGGCTTTAATTTATTTAATTTTACATAAATGTTGGCATATTTAAATTGCTTATTATTTGGGTACACTGAGATTTTTCAATCATTTTATATCTTTAGATATACATATCAATGAGTGGTTCTCAATGAAGAGTAGAGGGTGATTTTGCCCCTTTCCTCTCCAGGGTACGTGAGATATTTTTGATTGGCACATCTGGAAAGGTGCTACTGGTAACTAAGAGGTAGAGGCCAAAGATACTGATAAATATGCTGCAGTGCACAGCACAGGCCACTCAAATAAAGAATTATTCAGCCCAAATGTCAATAGTACTAAGACTGATAAAGTCTGATGTAAATTATTTATGTATTCAGTTGTGTTTTAAAGTAAAAAATAAAAATGAACCAACATAGAAAAATATCTATTTTAATTGCATAAAAATATAAATAATTAATTACAAAGTAATTTTGTTGATTAGCAATAGAGCAGACAGTTTATAATTTAAACTACTTTGGAAAATCTACACATTTAGTATAATGCAACATTCTGGCATCTTGTTAAAATTTTTTAAATGGCTGTTTTATTCCAAAAAAAGAGACTTACAATAACTCGTAGAGAGATTTAGAATAACTCTTAGAAATGTTTCCAATTAGCAGTTATATTTGTATAAAAATATGAGACTTCATTATATTTTACAGTAATGTAAGACAATGATAATGTCCTAAATACCTAAAACAATTGAAATCTGAGTGTTAAATACTCTTTCTTCCTTTCCCAACCCATCTTGCCACACATATCACTGAAACCCTATTTATTTCACTATTAGTTTTCCTGCAAATCTTTTCATGAAGAGAACAGGTGTAAGTAAAATTGTAGCATAATAAACAGAACAAGAATTTACAATAGCTTATGCAATGTAGTGATACTTTCTATTATTTTTTAAACTCTATTGTTACCATGAAAAATGGCATTTCACAAGATCAACTTAATAAATGTCTTTTATGAAAATAGTGAATTCAGTTACACTGGTTAAATCTGGACATAGTTTTCATAGCAAATGTTTTAAAAGTTTATACTTAAGACAATCTGAATCTTCAGAAATATCCTCTATTTCATTCTATTACTTTCCAAGTATAAGTTATATGCCTTTTCATTATTTTGTTATCAATTTGGAATAGGCAGTTAGAGGAATGCCATAGCTTTCACCCTCGTGATGTATTTTAAATCCACTTTAAAGTTTAGACATAAACATAGTAGCACAAGACTAATTTAAGATTAGATATGAGGTATCTTTCTAAATGTTGTTTTAATTTGCCCAGTGGGAAAAGAGAAACTCTGCAGCTTAATCCCGTTAATTAGCTTTTGGCAAACACAGTTACAAACAGCTTTCAATCCTATCTCACTCTAGTGTATGGAGGTTTAGTCAAACGTGCCGATAGCTGTCACTTGCCCTTACTGTTCTAATTTTAATCACCCCTCTAACTCATTACTGTTGTGGCCTCCTTCTACAAAGCATAGAAGGAAGTTGCTGCCAGGGACTACGTTTTTAGGTTCAACTAAAAACATTTCTTAACAGGACTTAAAAATAGCATATTAGCTATACTACACCTTAAATAAATTTATGGTTTCAACATATTATGAAATCTGAAGCAAACCTTATGAATAAAATCCCCAATGCTAACACTCAGTTGTGGTATCATGATGGGTTGACTATAATCAGGAGAGAAAATTAATTCACCAACTAGGCAAGCTTTGCTTACATTGAACCTACATCTTTATAATCAACCACAAAGAACATTGTAGCTCACTCAGTATGTGTAACCCTAAGGAACAGCTGATAGAAAACACTGCAATAAAAGAAAGACAAGCCTAAAAATCTTTTGTAGTTGTAAAAAGAACATCAGGGAATGCAATTCCCATAAGCACCGCCTGTGTTCCATAATTAATTTTAGGCAGCAAATAAAAAGGTTTTACTGTGGAGATTTGGATGAGTATCCTTAAAAGAAGAATTCATATTGACGTTTTAAATAAAATCACTAGGTCTTTGATAATAGTGTTGATTTTCTTAAAATAATAGGACCATCACCAACATAGTGCTAGTAGCAAATTTTTCATCAAAACTTTTTCATATTCTTATTTTTTAATCATTAAACTGAATTCAAAAATAATCTTGCACAAGAATTTCTTTAATCAACTATCTCTCCAATGCTTCAATATTCCTCTTTTCTCTTTTTATTTTATTTTTAATAAATGGTTTCCCAGTTTATTTTGGTCTTTTCTGGATTCTGCAAACAATTATTGAGAGTTTGGTATATTCTAGGCATTGTGTTAAGCACATAAAATATTGTTTCCTCTAATTCAACAACAATCCTATCTGAAGATACTATTACACATCACAGAATTGTGAAAGATGGGGCTTACAAGGTTAATTACTCAGTCATTCAGATAGAAAGTGACAGAATTAGAATTTAGAACTTCCTGTTGCCCAAGCCTAAACTCTGCCTCCCTGATAACTTTTCATTCACTGTCCCTCATATACTACTTGCCCACAATATCTTTCTGTTTCCTCAATGACAGCAGTGTTCCTCAAGTCACTGAGTTTAAACATGTATATGTAAATTCCCACACTGAATTTCATCTTTGACTTAGTATTCCTTATAGTTGGAATGTGTCCCCCAAAAGTTTACGTGTTGGAAACTTAATTCCTCTGCTCTCATGAATGGATTAATGTTGCTATTGTGGGAGTGCCTTTGTTGTAAAATGGAGTTCTTTCTGGCTCTCTTGTTCTTGCTCTCTCACCATGTGATAACATAGCAATAACGCCCTCACCAGATGCTGGCACCATGCTCTTGCACTTCCCAGCCTCCAGAGCCTTGATATAAATACGTTTCTTTTCTTTATATATTACCTAGTCAGTGTTTATCTGTTATAGTAAGAGAAAAAGGACTAAGACACTAACTAAATTTATTTTATACCAAAAGCAACTTGAAGAAGAAAGTAGATAATTTATTTACTTACAAGTAGAGTTTAATTACTGATAACCATATAGCAAAGTATGATAAAATATTAACACTAATTTCATATAAATGGAATATAAATTACTTATGCATTGCTTATATTGCCTAAGCTATTTTAATTTTAAAAATGGTGATTTACATTGTTATATCAAGGGAAAGCTGAAATTATTCCAGGAATAGTCCAAAGTCTTGCCTATTTCATAGTGGCCTTCCCATTCAAGAGAAATGCCACTATCATGACTAACGCAGATACTAGCTGAAAGGGAGGAATGGGTCATTTTGGGCTCAGTACATTGAACATCTGTTAGATTTACAGGAAATGCAGTTACAGGGGCCTGATATTGCTACCATAATTATTAATGAGGATGCTAGAGGACTAAGAACTTAGATGTGTGGACATCTGGAAGAAATATGTTTGGTTCAATAAACATTTTCTGAATGGTCAGACATGCTGTTTGTTCATTTTCTGAGCAAGTTCACTATCTACTGTGTTTTGTAATAAATCAGTATAATTATGGTCAATGAATGATATGTATATATTTTAATAATTTTTCATAATTACATATTTGCATGTATAACTATTATTTACTGGCATCACATACTTAGGTATCAATTACTTCTTCTTACCTTTTTCTAAGTCACATGATAACTGCTACCTTAGCTTTATATTAAAATAGACTAAACTTCTTATAGAAAGGAATCCTAACTATGTAAGGCATTAGTAATTCTGTTTCAGAGTTTTATCTCTAAACTTTATTAATAGTTAAAATATCTTATGATTTAGATAACTTGGAGCCTTATGATGTAATCAGGAACTGCTATCTTAGCACATTTTCTGCTAATGTCTGCTGCTAATTCTGTATTCAAAATAATGATATAATTGGTAAATAAAATTTAACAGATAAATTCTGTTACCACCATATTCCCCAAAATTTTAATATTGTATAAAATGATTGTATGTGATAGATATATATAACATTAAATAGTGTAAGTGGTAACCAAGTAATTGGAAATAGTTTATTTAAAAAGGAAGAATTTGTAGAAGAATAAGATGACTCATGTAATTGAAGAGAGGACAGACTTAACAGCTGGAGCTCAGGAGCTTCATCTTTCATATTGTCTTTATTTTTTTTTTCTACAGGAACTTTCAGCAAATGTCAGGAAACATGGCATCTACCACTAAATTAACCTCACTTTCATGAATGCCCCTGCCACAGAGGGATTGACTCAAGCCCAATAGTCCCAAAGAAGGACTCAGACTCACCAGCTTGGGCCGTGTTTCCACCATTAACTCAAGTAACTGTGACTGTTAGAACATGTAGCCTGTGCTCTTAGCCATAGTACTTCAGATAAGCATAATAATATTAGTGATCTATCACCTACTTCTATACTATGTGCCAGATACCATTGTAAGTAATGTGCATATGTAGTAATGGACTTAGTCTCATCACAGCTCTATAAGGTCAGTATTATTATAATTACATTCATTGCACAGATGAGAAAATTGTAGCACAAAGAGTCCAAGTAATTTACTCAATGTTTTAGTAACTTGCCTAACTAGTAAGTGGTACAGCAGAATTCCAATCTCAGGCAATCTCTGACTTTCGGTTCCATTTGAAAGCAAAAGCAAAAGTGGGGCTTTTAGGATCCTTAATATGCTGTACTCTGTCTTTATTTTATAGAGGCACTTCGTAGGGCAGAGTTTTTTCTTCCTACTTCATTCTTTTATGAAATACTGCCTTTCAGGGTCATGGCTCTATTTGAAATCTAATAAGACTTCCAAATTTTTGCTGGCCTTAAGTTTCATTACCAGTCCTCTCTGTGTTTGTATGATTAAACTCAAAATGTCTAGCTACCAGGAATGAGCAGATGTCCTCAGAGCAAATGTTGGCTTTAGAGCATTGTTGCTTTTGTGGATTACACATTCTCACCATTTTGATATTGGTGGATTTCTCTCCCTTTTCTCCACCCAAATGTGAATTTAAAGAGATTTATTATTTTCTGTTCAGCATAAAAGTTGGTCTTTACCAGTAGGAATTGCCATAAAATAAAGTATAATTTGTATTATATTTAGAAGTAACATCAGGTTCTTGAGTAAACATAGTGAAAGTTAATAAACGTATTGTGAAATGCAAAGACATGCAGATAGAATATCTAATTCTTTAATTTGTTTTTTTGGACAGGTTTTTCTCTACCATTTAGTCTGGAGTGCAGTGGCACAATCACAGCTCACGGTAGCCTCAAATTCCTGGGCTCAAGCAATCCTCTTATCTCAACCTCCTGAGTAGCTAGGACTACAAACCCTCCATCACACCCAGCTACTCTTTTTATTTTTTTAGAGACAGGGTCCTCCCATGTTGCCCAGGCTGGTCTCGAACTCCTGGGCTCAAGCAATCCTCTTATCTTGACCACCCAAAGTGCTAGCATTTCAGGCATGAGTCACCACAATCAGTCTGAAAATATCTAATTATTAATAGAAATGTGATTTGAGAATAAATCAATAGCTGTAAAAACTCCATATTAGTAGTGTCCATTCATTTGTAAATTTCAAAATTGTTTAGCGCTCATAAATGTCAGGAATCTCCTGGAGAATCTAAATATAGAAGTGGAATTTCTTTTCTTTTTACTCTAGCATAAATGTGTCTATATTTTTTAATTTGCCAAGACAGGCTAAAATTTTTTTAAAAATATAATTTCAACTCTTAGTTTAGATTCAGAGAATACACGTGCAGGTGTGTTACATGTGCATACTGTGGGATGCTGAGGTTTGGGGTATAAACGGTCCCATCATCAAGGTAGTGAACACAGTACCCAATAGTTACTTTTTCAGCTCTTGCTTTCCTCCTTCTCTTCCTCATCTAATAGGCCTCATTGTCTATTGCTCCCACCTTTATGCCCATGTATACCCAATGTTTAGCTCCAACTTATACATGAGAAAATGCAATATTTGGTTTTCTGTTACTGTATTCATTTGTTTAGGATAATGGCCTCCAGCAGCACCCACGTTGCTGCAAAGAGTGTAATTTCATCCTTTTTATGGCTATGTATTATTCCATAGCGTATAAGTGATGGAGAAATTTTATATTTTTCAAACAAGCAGTCACCAAGGGAACTCATTACCACTAGGCAAGCCTTACAAGAGATCCTTAAAAGAATTCTAAACAGGGAGTCAAAGGAACTATATCTGCTACCACAAAAACACACGTAAATACATAGTCCACACACTCTATAAAGCAACTATACAATCAAAACTACAAAGCAACCAGCTATCAAATTTACAATAGGATCAAAACCTAACATATAAATATTAACTTTGAAGGTAAATGTGCTAAATGTCCCACTTTAAAATGCACAGAGTGGGCCTGGCATGGAGGCTCATGCCTGTAATCCCAGCTCTTTGAGAGGCCGAGGTGGGTGGATCACCTGGGGTCAGGAGTTCAAGACCATGCTAGCCAACATGGTGAAACCCCATCTCTACTAAAAATACAAAAATTAGCAGAGCACAGTAGTATGTGCCTGTAATCCCAGCTACTCAGGAGGCTGAGGCAGGAGAATCGCTTGAACCTGGAAGGCAGAGATTGCCGTGATCCAAGATGGTGCCACTGCACTCCAGCCTGGGCAACAGAGCAAAACTCCCTCTCGGAAAAAAATAAAAATAAAAATAAAATAAAAATAAAGGGCACAGGGTGCAAGTTGGACAAAAAAAGAAGACTTATCTGACTTCTGTCTTCAAGAGACCCACCCCATATGTAACAACACTCATAGGCTCAAAGTAAAGGATTGGAGAAAGATCTATCATGCAAATGGAAAAGAAAAAAGGTCAGGGTCATTACTGTTATGACAGATATAATAAAAGGGACTTTAAACCAACAACAATAAGAAAGGATAAAAAAGGGCATTACATAATGATAAAGGGTTCAATTCAATAAGAAGGTTTAACCGAAATATATATGCATCCAACATTGGAGCACCCAGATTCATAAAACAAGTACTTCTAGACCTATAAAAAGATTTAAACGGCCACACAATAATAGTGAGAGATTATTACCCCACTGTCAATACCCCACTTATACACTATGGAATAATACATAGCCATAAACAAGGCAGATAACTAACATACAAATTCTGGACTTAAATTTGACATTTGACCAATTGGACATAATAGATATCTACAGAATACCCATCAACCACAGAACATACATGCTTCTCATTTGCACATGGAACATACTCTCAGATCAACAACCTGCTTGGCCATAGAGTAATTCTGAATAAATATTTAAAAATTAAATTCACACCCACCACATTCTCCGACCACAGTGGAATAACAATTGAAATCAATACCAAGAAGATCTCTCAAAATCATGCAGTTACATGGAAATCAAACATCTTACTCCTAAATAACTTGTGGGCAAACAACAACATTAAGGTAGAAATCAAAAAATTCTTTGAAATAAATGAAAACGGAGATTCAACATACCAAAATCTCTGGGATGCAGTAAAAGCAGTGTGAAGAGGAAAACTTATAGTGCTAAACACCTACATCAAAAAGTTTGAAAGATCTCAAATTAATGATCTAACATCACACCAACAAGAACTAGAAAAATAAGAACAAACAAATCCGAAAACTAGCAGAAGAAAAGAAATAACCAGAATCAGAGCAGAACTAAACAAAATTGAAGGATCAACAAAGCCAAAAGCTTGTTATTTGAAAGGATAAACAAGACCAATAGACTGTTAACCAGATTAACAAAGAAAAAAGAGAGAAGACCCAGATAACCATAATCAGAAATGACAAAAGTGTAATTACAACCAATTTCACATACAAAAGATACTCAGAGACTATTATGAACATCTCTACACACACAAACTAGAAAATTTAGAGGAAATGGATAAATTCCTAGAAACTCAAACTTCTCAAGATTGAATCAGGAAGATATTGAAACCATGAACAGACCAATATCAGATTCTGAAATTGAATCAATAATTTAAAAAAGCTAGCAACCAAGAAAAAAAAAGAGAAAGAAAAGAAAACTGGACCTGATGAATTCGCAGCTGAATGCTACCAGATGTACAAGGAAGAGCTGGTACCAGTCCTGCTGAAACTATTTCAAAAAATCAAGGGGGAACTCCTCCCTAACTCACTCTCTGAAGCCAACATAACCCTGATAACAAAATCTTGCAAAGACACAACAACAACAACAAAGAAAACAACAGGCCAATATCCCTGAGGAACTGGATGCAAAAATCCTCAACAAAATATTAGCAAACTGAATTCAGAGGCACATCAAAAAGTTAATTCGCCATGATCAAGTAGGCTTCATTCCTGGGATGCAAGATTGTTTCAACATATGCAAATTAATAAATGTGATTCATCACGTAAACAGAATTCAAAACAAAAAACATACGATCACCTCAAGAGACACAAAAAACTTTTCATAAAACCCAACATCTCTTCATGTCCCTTCAACAAACTAGGCATCAAAGGAACATGTCTCAAAATAGTGAGATTCAGGTATCACAGACCTACAGCCAACATCATAGTGAATGGGAAAAAGCTGGAAGCATTCTCCTTAAGAACAGGAATGAAACAAGGATGCCCACTCTCACTGCTCCTATTCAACAAAGTGCTGTAAGTCTAAGGCAGATCAGTCAAGAGAAAGAAATAAAAAGCATCCTAACAGGAAAATGAGAAGTCAAATTACCTCTCTTTGTTAAAAATATGACTCTAAGATATGTTTTTGCATATACATTTTGTCTAATTGCTTTGAGAATAGGTAGTTTGTGGCTGATTTTCTTGAAGATGAGCAAACTGGGAAATGAAGAAAAATGGAGAAATAAAAGGTTCTTCCAAAAACTTGAAAATAAGGGAAAATGGCAATTATTTGAGAAACTCTAAAAGTTCATTCATGATGAGTGAATTACAAAATAAATAGAAATGGATACATTTTTTGAGGCACAGATGGGCTCACAGCTCCTTTCGGTATAATGCAACTGATATCACCTAAGGAGAATATTATTCTTATCCATTTTCATCTACTTGTGGAATATATTGGTACACTAATCATCCTAGTTAAACAACAAAAGTTTCTGTTTTAAGTGTGAAACATATCTTCTTAGTTTATCCATATGTTGGCAAGAAAGTAAAAAATACTAAGATTAGAACTTAGGTAACAGTGGGTACACTGTAAGTCTGTGAAATGAAGTTTGTTCTAAACAAAGTGTACCTGAACACTAGTTTTCATATACTTTGCAAAGTTTTATGTGTAGAAGTCATAACAGTCTTCCTACCCTACTAATTATTAGATTCCAAAAAAGCCATCATCTGAGAATAAGGGGGAACTAGAAATAACCCCAATTTGCCACAGAGAACTTCAAGGAAAAGGCCTGCATTGTCATGTTTTCCTGTTGGGAAGGGAAAATAGATTCCCTTGAAAACATGTAAAAATAAGCCTGTCTTCACAGATTCCAGGCTGAATTCACACTATCTGAGACACACACACAAACTAAAACGTAAACTTTACTTACTGTTTCTGGACTGTCCTAGCAGAAGCAAACTAAATCTATTCTGGAGAAAAACACTCCAGACTTCAAAGTTTTCAACATATAAAATGTCAAGGCAAAGTGAGCACCTCATAGTAAAATAAAATCACAGAAACATATAAAGAAACAAAGCACCATAAACAACACTGGAAGAAATAAGCAGCAAAACATGGCCTGCAAAGTCCTCATTAACAAGAATCATAAACATTTTATAAAAATAGAAAACAAAGTTTAAGTAATCATAAGGAGA
Organism: Piliocolobus tephrosceles; assembly: GCF_002776525.5. NCBI lineage: Eukaryota > Metazoa > Chordata > Mammalia > Primates > Cercopithecidae > Piliocolobus > Piliocolobus tephrosceles. Next base: position 12,752,594 of record NC_045436.1, on the reverse strand, counting down.
AAGGAGATTGGGAGAAGACTCAAAAGAATTTCTAAAATTAAAAAAAAAAAAAAACTTGAGGTTTAGAATTTTATTAATCCAAACTACAAACTGGAGAAAATATCCAGAATTCATTTCAAAATAATAAAAGAAATGGAAAGTGTGATACAAATCTTAAAGCTATGGGAGAGTTAAGTCTTAATATTTTAAATGGGGAGGAGAGAGAGACTAGGACAGAGGTAGTAGCCAAAGGTATAATGGCTGAGAACTTTCAAGAACTTGAAAGACACCAAATGCAGATTCAAAAAGACTTGATTTTTAAATAAAAATAAAAAATGAATCCAAAAACATGTGATAGTGAGATTATAATCCATCAAAGACAAAGGCCAGACATTTAGAGCAGCCAAAGAGAAATTCTGACAAAGGAGCCATAATTAGAATGACTGCTGACATCCTTATGAAAATAATGAAAACTTATACATGGTATAATATCTTCAATATGCTAAACAAAGATACTTGTCAACCTAGAATAGTATAACCAACAAAAATAATCTTTCTCAAAAATGAAGGAAACATATAGACCACTTTATATAACTAAAACCTAAGGTTGTCACCAGCAAATCTACAGTAAGTTATTTATGTGGAAAAATTGTTTTTAGGTAGATGGGCTGAGATGTTAGATGTTAAAGCTTGAAATTTGCAAATATGTGGGGGAAATGTAAGAAAACATTCATAGACAGAAACTCTACAGAGTGATTGGGGCTTGGACTCTGAAGCCAACAACCTGAATTGAAAATATGACTGTCATTTAGTTGGTATGACCATGGGCAAATTAATAAATCTCAATATGCCTTTGTTTTCTCATTTATACAATGGTGATAATGAAGTTACCTCTCTCATGGGTAATCATAAGAATGATGTGAAACAGTAAAGTACTTAGAAAAGTGCTGGGAATATAGTGTATATGTTATGATTATTATTACTACATAAATAGTAAAATAATAATGATAATGTTATAAATAATAATGTATAAAATAATAATGACACTGTTATATGAGATTTAAAATATCTAAAATTGCATAAAAAGTCAGAAGGGTGAACATAATCATATTGTTTGGGAAAAATATGAAGATGTTAATTAATTACAGATTTTGATAAGTTTGCATATTAAAATTTCTAGAGAAATCACCAAAAGAATAGGCAGTGAATAACTTCCAGAAAGTAAAGAAAAAAATGGCTTGAAAATCAATTCAAGAGCTGATTTGGGGGTGGGTTCAGTCAATTATATGCATTGCCAGGAGATTGGAAGGTGAGAACAAGAGAGAAATCAATGTACTTTTCCCTTCCCTTTCCTCCTTGGATCATATCTCAGGAAGTGATTGCTCCTCCATTGCTCTAGCTCTCACCAGATAGACTCCTCATAGTTCCACTCATGGCTGGCTGACTCAGCAGCTTCTATAACTCAGAGAGTTCTATACTCTCTGCTTACTGAGTAACTTTCTAGTCATAATGAGATATTTTCCAGATTTTTTTTTTTTGAGGGAGAAAGTGTTATGAGTTATTCCTAAGCAAGTTCCTTCCCTTCCCTTTCTTCCTTCCGTCCTTCTTTCCTTCCTTCCTTCCTTCATTCCTTCCTTCCTTTCTTCCTTCTTTTCCTTCCTCTTTCTTTCTCTCTTTGTCTTCCTTTCTTTCTTTTACTTTCCTAATTATATTCCTGTGTACCTGTAAGCTTTGAAAGTGGAACCCGGCTCTAGAAAGGCAAATCTACCTTGAGTATTGATATTCACATGTCTGATTTTACAATGTTAAAGACCAGACCCAAGAGAGGGATGAATTCCCTAAATTAGGCGTATTAACTGATAGCCACTTGGTATTTCCCATAAACAGGTTCCAATATTATTTATTTATATTTCTTTATGTAGACAGTATTTTTTTACTTTAAAGAGTGCTACTTTCTACATAGATTCTGAGAAAGAAAAGCACATCGATTTTGCTGGTAGAAAATTCAAAGAACACTCATTTTCTGGTATCAGTGGAAGTGTGGCTCTTGGAGATAATAAAACCTCTATGTATAGCCTTTTACAGAAAAAAATCTTTACAAGTCTTAAACAGCAGGTCTTTTAATACTTTAGAAATATCAATTCTTTACAAAAAGCCCTTGTTTTCTCATTAGGCATCCTTAAGATGTCCAACCCAGCTGTTTTATTTGTTTAAATAAATGGGAAATGCAATTTCATAATGATAACTTAACTCCGTTTAGAAATTGGCAACTTTTACTTATTGCACAAAGCTTGTCTGATCATGCTTTCTTTTGCTCAGTAATTCTCAATATGTGCTTAATATATCCTCAGTGTGTTGCTCAATATATTCTCAATCCACAGTTGTTTACTGCAATGGTAGTCAGAAAGGTCCTGAGGGGAAGCACTACAGTAGAGGACATTAAAGGGAAAATTTTGATGAGATTCTTAAATGCTCCCGCCTCCATTGCCAGTCATTTTTAACATAAGACATATGATGTGAGCAATTATTTCTAGTAAAATACTAAATTTAAAATGTTTTAAATTTCAGTTTAAAAATGCAGATTTTTTAGGCATTTTGTGGGAGGACATTTCCTTGAAAAAACAAGAATAAGACATTAGAGAACTTCATGGCAGATAAAAACATTCACAAATAACTGAATGGAGTAGAGGAATGGGAATATTAAAGCAGAAAACTTAAGACAATTTACATAAAATACAGGAATTATTTGAAGAGGAAGAATTTTATGCAATAATCTAAGAATTACTTAGATTATTGGATAAGTTGGGTAAGAAGGGGAGCCACTGATTTAGACAACAGAATGGCTAACCTTCTCATCTGCATTTTTTCCTATCACAGATTTCAATCAGGATTGATCTAAATTTTGAATGAGGAAATAAGTGTTAAGAGAAAAAAGGGAAAAAATATAGATAATTCTTGACTTATGATAGGATTACATCCTGATAAACTCCTTATACTATAACTTGAAAATGCATTTAAAGCAGGCAAGACAGCAGATGGTTGCTGACTTAAAAATGATTCAATTTATTATTTTTTTGACTTTAAGATAGTGTGAAAGCAATAATACATTTAGTAGAAACCATAACCCATTGTAAGTTGTAAGGAGCTCCTCAACTTATAATGGGGTTATATCCCAACACCACCCATAGGTTAAAAAGTAGTAAGTTAAACTATTGTAAATCAGGAACTGTCTGCGCACAAATATAAACTCATGGAAGATCAAAGTGGTAGAGTTGCAAGAAACATCAGAGACTTGTTTATTTCCTTAAACTCTTCTGCATATAACAGACTAATCTAGGGAGACAAAGTGACTAGCTCAACTGGCTGGTGCCAGAGTCTAGTTCAGACCCTGTGTTCTTCGTGCTATTCAAAATGGGGTGCAGGGACCAGCAGCATCCAGTAACATCTGGAAACTTGTTGCAAATACGGAAGCTCAGCATCCAATCTGAAATTCTACTGAACTTGAATCTGCATTTTAGCAAGATTCCAGGACTCTATAAACTTTAAAATCTGAAAAGTGTTGCTCTAAAGGACTCACATTCCTTTTTAGTTGTTTTCCACAGCTGTCTTGTTGCCTGAGAATGTAATGTTCCCACAGGCAGGAATTTGGTCTCTGTTTATTCGTGTATTCCCTGGCAAGAAGTTATAACAGGAGTAGAACAACATCTTTTATTTTTGTTGTTTATTTTCACAGTGTATAAAGGAATACTTATTTTCAGTGTATAATAGAAAACTAAGAACCTCAACAAATATTGGTTTATTTGGAGAGCAAGATTATTTTCTTAACTTGTTAACCAAAACAATCAACAAATACTACATCCCTGGAGAGCAAAGCCCTTCGAAAGAAATAGAGCCACCAATAGACTTAATTGATTATGTACATTCTATAAAATCATGGCAAATTGTATGGCTAGAAAAACGATCTTGAGAAAGTCACCTCAAATAGCTTATGAAAATAGACAAGACAAGTAAATCATTTAAAAGCAAACTTCATGAGCCTGGTACAGAACATGCACTCATTAAATACCTGTTGAGTGGATACAATTATTGAACATGCTTTTACTGAATATGTGTCTCTGTAACATTGAATACCAGCTAATGTTTTGGGAAAATTAACTTAATGATGGGATGTTTCTATACATCTTGGTTTCTGCCCATGCTGTGTCTGTCTTTTCTGACAAACAAAAGGATTTTCATTTTCTGAGAAAGCAAAGTTTATGTAATGAATTTCCTCTCTTTACAGTGTCATATCTGTAGATTGACACTGCACCACTGATTGTAAGTGGGGCAGATCGTCCACCACGCCAAACACCAATAAGAAAATATGTCTGTAAGATGATGCTTATAAAGTTAAAGATTTAGTGAGAAATATGCTATCTTAGGAACGAAGAGTATGGCAATTTGCTGTAGCAGCCCAAATGGACTAAAACAGAAGTTGGTACTGAGAAGCAGGGGCACTGCTGTAACAAATACCTAACAATGTGGTGGTGGTGGTGGAACTGGGTAAAATGAGTGAAAGCTAGAAGAGGCTTAAGGTGTATGCTAGAAAATGGCTACATTGATGTGAATGGACTGTAAAGGACAATTCTGCTCAGGGCTCAGAAGAAGAAGAGGAGAGCGGTAGAAAAAGTCTCTCTCTTCTTAGAAAATACCTGAGTGGTCATGAGCAAAATGCTGGTAGAAATAGGGACAGTAAAGGCAATTCTGAAATGTCTCAGATAAAATGAGAAACAAGTTATTGAAACTGGAGGAAAGACCATCCTTGTTACAAAGCAGCAAAGGATTGGGCTGAATTGTGTTTGTATTCTAGTGTCTTGGGGAGAGTAGAACTTTTGAGCAATGAAATTGGATATTTGAGAAAATTTCTAAGCCAAGTATTGATGGTATGACCTGTTGAAAGCTTACATTACAATGCAAAAAGAATAAAATTATTTAAAGATTTGGAAATTGTTAATCAAAAGAGAAACAGATTTTAAAAATTTAGAAAATTCTGTGACTCTCTAAATTGGAAAAAATCAGAAAGCCTGTGAGGAGAGAACAAGGATATGACCAGCTGATCTTCTGACAGGGAGATTAGTATGGATCAGTCAACGCACTGGAAACCAGGTGCTATTCATCAAGATAATGTTCAGTCATCTAAACAGAAGCCAGGACCTACTGTGTGAGTAATGGAAAATAACCCCAAAGGCATTTTGGAGATCATTTGGGGCTACCCTTCCCATCACAAATGCATAATACAAGGGCCTGGAGGACAGAATGGGGGCACCACTGCCCAGTACAACCTCACATTCAGGCTTTGCTCCCCAAACTCTGTTGCCACAGTCGGTATGGTTCTCTTCACTTGTATTTTAAAGGATGCCCTGGAGAGCCTAGGGTCCCAGAGAACTGCCAAGGGAGTAGGGTCACCTCAGACTCCACTAGACCCCAAAGGCATGCCAAGACTCGCTTTTCCAATGATGATTAGTTTTCTCCGAAGAAGAACATGGCCTGGCTTCAGAACCCTAGGAATTTGTGATGTGACTCTTTTATTGCAGTTGGCTAGAGACTTGCATGGCACCTTCATCTACAGCCAGTACCTCCAACACCATGTACCACGGCATTTGGGAAAATGGGACAGCAATGATGCTTGTACCCGGCTGGAACCTACTAAGGTCCTATATTGCTCTAGGACCCACTCAAGACTAATAGCCTTTTAAATTATCCAGTAAATGATTATGTAAGTATTCCCAATTGTGATAAAATTTACACTTTAACCATTTTTAAATGTACAGTTTAGTAATGTTAACTATATTCTCATTGTTGTGAAACAGATCTCCAGCATTTTTTCCTCTTGCACATTTGAAATTCTATATCCATTAAACAATAAGTCTCCTTTCACAACCTCTCTCAATCCCCTTTTAGCTATTATTCTGCTTTCTGTCTCTATGAATTTTACCACCATACATATCTCATATAATTGGAATCATGCAGTATTTTTCTTTTGTGACCGGTTTATTTTACTTATCATAATGTCTTTAAGATTTATTCATGCTGTAGCATGTGACAGAATTCTTTTAGTTTAAAGGATGAATGATATTCAATTGTGTGTATATATATATATGTGATATTCAATTGTGTATATATATTTTGCATCAATCTGTTAATGAACATTTGGATCACTTTCAGCTCTTGGCTATTGTAAATAGTGCAACTATGAACATAGATGTGCAAATTATCTTTGAGACCCTTTTTCAAATCTTTTGAATTACTTAACTGTTATATTTTGACTCGGATACCTCGGAACCACCTTAAACTGATCCTTTCTTGTTCTTCACCCATCCTCCAGACCTGTTCCATTTCCAGTTTCTAGTTCTCCTGTATAATTGATTGGTATTATCATTCAACCTGTTATTTGGCTAGAAATGGAATCATCCTGGTTGTGCCATCCATTTTTAGAATTCCACATCTTATCCTCCAATAAATCCTATGATTCTAACTGCAAAATACATTTAAAATCAATCTAATTCTCTCTCTCTTTACTACCACTCCCTTAGATGAAGCCATCATTATCTCTTGCCTGAAATACTACAATAGTCTCTGGATGTAGTTTCCTGGATAGAAACACGTGGAAGATTCAAGGCTGGTAATTGAGAAAGGTTTTATAAAGGGATCATTTGCAAAGCTATTAGCAGGGTTTATACAAAGAAAACAAAGGATGGCACAGTACTCAAGACTAGTAAAAGGGGGCGAGTGAAGAGAAAGGGTTATCCAACCTGGCCAGAGACCTAAGTGATGCGGGCCAGGGGGCAGGTACTTTGGCTTCCGATGGAGGGACACAGTCAGTCTTGTGGCACCTAGCAGAGACTCAGCCAGGGAATACCTCCTGTCCATGCCAGGTCAAGTAGGAAATCACAGAGAAAGGGGTGTGACTGGGTGTTGAAATCCATGTAGTTAGCCTCCTGGGGCCTTGGAAAGTGTGAAGAATAGCAGAAAGTGGATCTGAGGGGGTTAATAAGAATATACCCACTACAACCTCCTGTCTGATTTCTGATTGCTGTTCTTAGTACTCTTCCTTTTAGTGTCTAGAGTGATCTGCTTAAAGGGAAAAATGGATTATACCAGTTGCCTGCTTAAAAGCCAGCCACCAACGGCTTCCTACTGGATTTGAAATAAAACCCAAAGCCCTTTCATGGCCTACTAGGCCCAGAACAATTTGGTTCCTGCCTCCTTCTCTAACCGGATTTCAATTCACTTCCTCTTGTGCTCACGGCATGGATACCACTTTGTCCTTCTTTTGGTTTCATTAGCACAGCAATCATGTGTCTGGAACACTCTGCCCTGCAGCTTTACCTGCTCTGCCCATAGCTGAATCCTTCTTACTCTGTAGGATTCAACATTAATACAGACTCCCCAGAAAGGACTTCGATTATTCTCTTATGTAGGTCCAGCTAACCCTGTTTGTTATCTACTACTGTAGCATTTTATTGGCTGACTAAATTACTTCTAACCTAATTGCCTGTTAATTTGTTTGTATGCTCATTTATTTTCATCTCCCCCACTATAAACTCCATGCAGCTGGGAATCATGGTTACCCTTTTTCACTGTTACACCATTATGATCTTGCAAAATGTCTGATGCAGTCGGGACTCACTAATACAATTAAATTAATAATTATGTTAGTAAGTAAATAAAGAGTGGCACACTTTTACAAAGTTTCTCACAGTCTGCTGCTAAATAACTGGCTCAGGTGGATTCCAAATTTGTAACCTTGACCTCCTTAGCACCACACACCGACCGATTGATTCTGAAGCACGATTTGGAGTCCCTGCAAAAGAAATACTCTGGTAGCTTAGCTACAAAAACTCCCTTCTCCTCCTTGCTGTAGGAGTAAAGGGAGGGTGGAATCATGTGAGTGATGAAGGCTGGAACTGCTCAGAGCTGTGAAAGATACAATGATAAGCTGTGTGTGCTGATAGTTCATTTAACTCATCACCTCCTTGAGTTGAAAAAAAAAAGAAAGACAAAAAAGGATTTGAAGTCTCCATAGCTGGCGAGCCATCTTCTTCTCCTTCAAACTATCGGACAAAAAGAACACCAATTTCCTTGTAGATTTATGGTTCATAATCTTCGTCTTTTTCAGGCTGCAGAAGAATAAGCTATTCATAAGATTCTAAGAATTTAAAGCCAATTAAATATTTTTTGAATACTTGAACATTTCTCCCTGACCCAGGGACTTCTAGGAATTATCAGATGTAAAAGGAAGGTAGAATTTAATTACAAGCTTTCTAAGGGGTAACAATGTACAAATGGAATACCGATGGTGCATGTAATCTATATCTGCAAAGGTAAAGTCAGAGGACCCCATATTTCAGAGAACAAAATCTGTCTTCTTTAGCGGGTAAAGAAAGCATCTGTAACAACGATCAAGTGCCTGCTGAGAATAAAAGTCTCTGCCATGATTGCAGAAGGTGATGCTTGCTTTCCAGAAAGTTAATTTCCTCTCTCTTTCTCTCTGTCTGTCTCTTTGTCTCACTGCTCTCCTTCTGAATAACATCTTCTTCTAACAACCACTCCCAAAAGTGTGCAACTTCACATGCTATTGATGATATCATATTGCCTATACTAAACTGTTAGGCAGTTTTCCAAATTAGTTAAAAAGTTAAAAATGTTTAAAAATTTTTTTTGTCCTTAAAAACTCCCTCAAACCTCTATATTTTAAAGATGCCACAGGAGTTAGTGCTGAGCAATTCAGAAGGCAAAACGAAGCAAACCGAAACAAAACTTTGGGTCAGTGATGCCAGTTACTTAACACCCTCACCCTCAATGCAGAGTGGGCAGTTAAAGTGCTTTTCCAGTTTCTTGGTGGTCTTAATTGGTTCCAGAGAAAGACTAACCATCCATATACACACAACCAGCTGATCACTCCAGCTGTTATAGACTCTCTTCAGTAAATGGGTCCAAAGTGATTATATCTACAGAGCCATTAGATTCACTACATTCTACTTCTGACACAGAATTTTTAAAAAATTTATAAAGAAAACAACTGTATTGACATTTACAAAAATCAGATTGAGTGGGAATCATTGAATAGAATAAAGTGCTTAAAGTCACAGTTGCTATCATATTTGTTCTCACTTTCATTAAGGTTCTGAGATAACTTTTTTTTTTTTTTTTGAGATGGAATCTAGCACTGTCCCCTAGGCTGGAGTGCAGTGGTGCAATCTTAGCTCACTGCAACCTCCGCCTCCCAGGTTCAAGTGATTCTCCTTGCCTCAGTCTCCCAAGTAGCTGGGATTACAGGCACCCACAACCATACGTGGCTAAATTTTTTGTACTTTTAGTAGAGACAGGTTTTCACTATGTTGGCCAGGCTGGTCTCGAACTCCTGACCTTGTGATCTGCCCAACTCGGCCTCCCAAAGTGCTGGGATTACAGGCATAAGCCACCACACTCGGCCCTGAAGTAACTTTTTTACAGTAAGTATTGAAGAAAATTAATCATATCTTTGCAAGGAATTTGATAGAGCATTTAGAAAGGAGAAATAGTCCGGGCCCAGTGGCTCATGCCTGTAATCCCAGCACTTTGGAAGGCTGAGGTGGGCGGATCACTTGAGGTCAGGAGTTTGAGACCAGCGTGGCCAACATAGTGAAACCTTGTCTCCACTAAAAATACAAAAATTAGCCAGGTGTGGTGCTGCACGCCTGTAGTCCTAGCAACTTGGGAGGCTGAGGCAGGAGAGTTACTTGAACCCAGGAGGCAGAGGTTGCTGTGAGCCAAGATCATGCCACTGCACTCCAGCCTAGGAGACTGAGTGAGTGAGACTGCCTCAGGAAAAAAAAAAAAAAAAAAAAAAAAAAGCTGGGCGCGGTGGCTCAAGCCTGTAATCCCAGCACTTTGGGAGGCCGAGACGGGCGGATCATGAGGTCAGGAGATCGAGACCATCCTGGCTA
>NC_045436.1:12685505-12742547 GCF_002776525.5 Piliocolobus tephrosceles | reverse complement strand
GGCGGGCGCCTGTAGTCCCAGCTACTCCGGAAGCTGAGGCAGGAGAATAGCGGGAACCCGGGAGGCGGAGCTTGCAGTGAGCTGAGATCCGGCCACTGCACTCCAGCCTGGGCAACAGAGCGAGACTCCATCTCAAAAAAAAAAAAAAAGTAGAATTAGTGACAATAATTTTTTCTATAACCAAAGAAGTAAGCTCTAAAAAAGTATTTGTTTATCCATCCCCAAATTTTGGCAACTATAAATAAATGAGCAAAGAACATTCCTTCATCATTATTCTTTTCTTTGATAAAGGTGGAAGAAGTAGTTGAAGCCAAATTCTCCGAGTGATTTAAAAAGATAATATTTTGTAGAGGTTGCAAAGATTATGAAAGTGTCAGTTTTAATTTTTTAAATGAATCACACATCCAGATGTTGATGCAGAAAGTTAATCTCCTCATGTATTTTATAAAGTTCAATGAGGAAAAATACATTGGTTACCTGTTACCAAAAATTTCTTAACGAAAGTTTTATAAACTATGAAAACCCTAGAGCATATCATGAATTGTATTTATGAGTTAATCAGTGTCAAGAACTTTGAAGGGTATGGGAATTTAAACTAATTGCAGCAAACCAGTTCTGCCGCCAGTTTCTTTGCTAGCAGAAGACACAAGACTCTAGATTAGAGACAAGTTACTATTCACATTGCAGAAAGCAGCACGAGGGTAGCATATTTGTATTGGTTCTTTTTGCTGCCCCGTTACATGCGGGTGATGCTGATGGATCCAGCTGTATGTTGCACATGCATATGTTTGCACCATACAACAAAACCAGAATCTTTTACAATGGGCAAAAGCAAACCTGTCCTTTTTCCCGGAAGGAGAAATTATCTTTACTATACCAAATGATAAGCAAATCTACTCATTGCTCCTGATGAAGACACTATATTTTTCAAGATTGTTCACTGTACAGGCATCTTTGAAAAGATAGTCGAGAGAAAAAGGGCAATTATTGCTTGAAACATGTTTAGAAACACCAGAGGCTCTTGGAAAAGTTTCTCTCAATAATCAGGAGAAGGCTAATCTTAAAAATAACTATGGCCAGATGTGGTGGCTCATGCCTGTAATCCCAGCACTTTGGGAGGCCAAGGTGGGCAGATCACCTGAGGTCAGGAGTTTGAAACCAGTCTGCCCAACGTGATGAAACCCCATCTCTACTAAAAATACAAAAATTAGCCAGGCTTGGTGGTAGGCACCTGTAATTTCAGCTACTTGGGAGGCTGAGGCAGGAGAATTGCTTGAACCTGGTATGGGGAGGTTGTGGTGAGCCCAGATCACGCCATTGCACTCCAGCCTCAGTGATAGAGGAAGACTCTGTCTCAAAAAAACAAACAAACAAACAAAATACTATTTAGGTAACTTACTATTGTATTAAATATAACATAGATTTTCTTACTCTTTTTAAATCATATCTTAAGTGAATGATAAAGAGACAATCTCATTCTATGACTGTGCCAGTAGTAAAAATAAGATTGTACATTCCTAATAAATTCATTGTATTTTATTATTAACTTTTATTTGGTTCTAAACATCAAAGAAATTCATTGGATCAGTGGGTAAACAAATAGTTGTTATGATTACTCCAGTGTTTAATACTGGGACAGTTTCCAGAATCTCTTGATAGTTCTTATAATCAAAAGACCTTTGATACCAGTGTGTTGATCTAAAAGACAGCTAATTTGCAGCCTCTCAGTATACCTTTTTTTAACCCTCCCATAGAACCAATCTTAAGGTCAATTGATTTGGTACAACACCTAGATGGGGGTACAAATAACTGGAAAAAATGTTATTAGCTAGGAGTCCCAATCCAGACCCCAAGAGAGGATTCTGGAACCTCATGCAAGAAAGAATTCAGGGTGAGTCCATAGATTAAAATGAAAGCAAGTTTATCAAGAGACAGGGGAATCTCTTGAACCCAGGAGGCGGAGGTTGCAGTGAACCAAGATGGCACCACTGCACTCCAGGCTGGGCAACAGAGTGTGACTCTGTCTCAAAAAAGTTAAAAAAAAAAAAAAAGGAAAGGAAAAAAGAATGGCTACTCCATAGGCCCACTGAGTATATTTATAGTTATTTCTTGATTTTATATGCTAAACAAGAGATGGATTATTCATGAGTTTTCTGGGAAAGGAGCAGGGATTTCCCAGAACTGAGGGTTCTTCCCCTTTTTAGCTATATAGAGTAACTTCCTGATGTTGCCATGGCATTTGTGAACTGCCGTGGTGCTGGTGGGAGTGTCTCTTAGCATGTTAATGCATTATAATTAGCATATAATGGGGAGTGAGGACAATCAGACTTCTTTCTCATCACCATCTTGGTTTCAGTGGGTTTTAGCCAGCTTCTTAACCACATCCTGTTTTATCAGCAAGGTCTTTGTGCCAACCTCCCATCTCATCCTGTGACTAAGAATGCCTAACCTCCTGGGAATGCAACCCAGCATATCTCAGCAGACTTTATTCAAGATGGAGGTGCTCTGGTTCAAACGCCTCTGACAGAAGATATCCTCAAGTGGCTGGCAATTTTGGAAGCCATCTCAAAAATTCTGCCTACCATATCGGCCATTTACAGCTTTCTGAAAGTGTATACTTACCCCTATTCTGCTTTTTATTTACATAGTTATCACTACATATTTACTTTCTTCTTTGCTCATGAATTTTTTCCCTCTGCAGGAGGGAAAATTTCTCTTTTTAGCCCAGAGGTAAGAGAGTCTGCAGCTACTATGCTATATACTCCCTGTAACATAGAAGCATAAACTTCAGCAAGTCAGCTACATCATAGTAAAATTGCTAACAACATGTATCTATAAAACAGATAACGCTACCATCTGAACCCTATTACTGACATTTGATATAACAATCCTAGGGACTATACCAGCAGACCATGAGGCAAGGAAAGGTGGTTCTTTTTCATGAATTACTGTTAGATGGCACACTGCAAAGAAATATAAACACCGAGCCTCACAAAGCTCCCCTACTAACCTCCGTCCCTTGAAGTCAGACAAGGCAGAGTCCCCTAGGTGGACAATTAAAGGACAGACAACCATTTCTCTGAGATGGGTTTCTCAGAGAAAACCATCTATCCGGTGGTAAATTGACCTAAGCCTGTTGTTTAGACATTGTGAAAGTAAGGGTAGCAACCAAAACTTTTGCGTAGGTGAGGCTCATCAACAGCCTCACAGATATAAAGAATTATAATGAAAGCAAGTCTCAGATAAATTTTTCCATGCATACATATGTATGAAATTTCATTAATCTGGGGAAAAAAATAGTTCATGCCATGTGTTCTGTAATCTTGGATGAAGTGTGAACTCTATGTTTTTGTGAAAGGTCCAATCTTATTTGGCATAAAATATCACTGGTTCTGGCTCCAATATTCTAAAGGTAGATCCTCTTACCCCGTCATCAGAAATCTCCAGTTCAGTGGCTAGACACAAAACCATTTGGTGATCCCTGCTTGGGTCCCCTTCCTATGGTTACAGACTATAAGACTTATTGAAGTCTTATACTCTGCTCACGCAACGTAGGTATTTTCTTTAAAAGTTTAGGTAATCCTCATATATTGAATACTAGTTATGTCAAGAGAGAATTCAACTATAACTATGCTGATTAATAAGACACTAATTTCACCAATGAAAATCCATTTTTAGAAAATTTATTAACATAATTATTAAAGCTTTTGGTGTTAGTCAAAGATAAAAATAATGGAAACACTTGTAGTTGCTTTGTCTGAAATGGAGGCTTTCCAATATGTAACCAGTCCTACGATCTAATAGACTATTGATCTATCAATTTCTGAATGAAGTAATTGACTGCATCCAAGGCCTAACATTAACATACTCATGCACATTACACTCTCTAAACATAAGTATTTTAAAGTAAGTTACAGCTATCCTATAATGACTGTTTAAGCACCTTGTAGTCAAACAGGCTACTTTCATAGGCTGCAAGGCCTAGTGCCTAGGGCCGAGTTCATCAGGGTGTACCACACAATGTTTTTAATAATTTCCCCGTCTCCCATTTTCCATCTATCACAGACTTATAGGTAAGCCCTACTCACTTCAGCCCTTCTCTGTCTGGGAGACATCTTGCCCTTTTCCTTCCACCTGTTTTCAAGGCTTTTTTCTTTCTCTGCTTCTGTATTCCAAGAGATTTTATTTGCACATAATGGAAGACAAGTGGCTTCTGAAGCAAGAAAAAAAAGGATCCTAGATATTTTAATAGATAATAGAAAGAAATGAAATACAACAAACAAAATAAAAACTAATAAATCAAATTATCATGTCAAAAAATAATTTTTTTATTGGAGAAGGAAGTTGAAATTGTACCTTTGGTTTTAGCAAATAACAATGTGCTATTTTCTTTCCTGGCCAGGAGAGAAGATAACAACCGGTGCTAGGACTTGACCTGTATGGACCTGAACCAAATGGAACCCAGGAGAGAAAAACAGGGCTGGGAAGTCACAATATTTTGAAGTTTCTCATACTAGTATTGGTACAGTTTTCACAAGGAACTTTAGCAGAAGCCTCTGTGCTAACCAGCAGAGTTATCCTCTCCTCATGTGCCCTACTTACTCATCATTACTGTGCCAAAAGGACTATGTACTAATACCTGAAAAATGTTTAGTTAATAAAGCTAGGTGTTCAATTTACAGCAGGACCTCTAGGGAAAGACAAATGCAGCCTACTCTTATCCATCCAACAGGAAAATTCTTACTAACTTTTTATATCTCAACTTACATACTAATTCCTTTAAAAAGCCCTTTCCTACTTGTCTGGAACTTTTTTGCAGCCATGCTACTGCTGTAGCTACACATACTCCTTAGCATAGAAGAAACCTAAATAGCTTATAATTTAATTGCTCATCTGTTGTTCAGATAAATGGTTTTTATCTTTCTATTCATACTCTCTAGTTCAATGTCTAGCACATGCTATGCACTGGAAATGTGAATTTAATGAACAATTGCTTGACTAGCAGAAAAGTTCCATGACTCAATGGGAGAAGATGACTCAAAGGCAGAAGAACATGCCTTTAGGGAATAGAAGGAAGAACATCTTTTCTTCTAAAACTGGCAATAAGAAAGAATACAAAGCAGATATAAATAAAATTGCAGGTGTGGGCATAGAAAGTTAAAAAATAATTTCTATTTTTAATTGCAAAATAAAAGACACAATGGATGGAGGAAGGTATTAGAAATGAGTAGAAACTTTAGAAGTGTAGTATCGATTTGGAATAGTTATTGAGAGAAATGAAAAAAGACATGACTAGGAACACAAAAAGTAATTTCTCAATGACATTGAGAATCTGACTGCAGCTGCATGCCATTAATTTTACAAATGACAATGCAATAGTATTCAACCACTTGGGGCAGGCAAAAAGATACTGACCACTCAGTTAAATGAATATTGTTCCAAGTAGATAAAAGATCACAACTTACATACCTAGAAATATGTTCATCAAATGATAATTTCCTACATTGTCTATTCAGAGTTCATGGGCAGCTTACAAGATAATGTAAGTAATTAATATTTAAGAGTTTCTCTAGTAACAGGCATCTAGTGCTCTACCAGAAGCCATGATTTTTGAAAAATATATAAGGATAGCATGAGGGAGATCTCATAGTGAAACAGAAGAGTGTCTACAGTGGTGAAGAAAATCTAGCTCCTAGACAGGTGACTCCAAAGGATGGTATGCAAAACAGCTTTTGGCCTAAAAGTGATATGAATTGAAGTTTTATAACAAATGCTAGATTTGGGTCATTATCACATTTATTTTTTATAAAATTTGATAAATATGGTGTTATTTTGCATAACTTTGGAATATTTCACTTTAGAAATGTGAAATTTTTATCAGGAAGTAAAATGTTTTCTGCACCTCTTCATGCTAGAAAAATGTTATTGATAAGAGTTATAAATAGTTTTGTTTCTCTTTTTACCTAAGAAGGAAGTAACCAAGGAGACTATTTTTTAAATTGCAAACAGCTGGACAATCAACACCAAGTTCCTATCTCTTGTGTAGCTTGCAAATTGAAAAATGAAATCTTGTCTTGTTTGCACATCCTTAAAAGAGGGTCTGAAAGTGATTTAGTTTCATCACTAAATATTTATGGAAATTGATTAAATGTTACCAGGGACTTACAGAGATATTAACAATCCCTAGAGCAAAACAAGATCTTTCTTCCGTTACTGTGTTCCAAGAAATTTGAAAATATGCTACATATGTTTTTTCTGGAACAGTAATTGAAGAAAAAATCAATCAATGAATTACAAATTATTTTCCATAACCAGTCCTCTATTTTATTTATTGTAGCCTCATATTATCTACTAATAAGCTACATTTACAATATACCCACTAGAGACTATCATTTTGGCATTTTGGTATAATGTGTTTTATTTTACAAAGAAAGGTATTATGAAAGGAAAAATCATTAAATGTCCTCTGTTTTTTTATTATGCATGTATTTTTCCATTCACAGTGTTTTACTCTGGACAAGAACTTAATAAAATGAGAAGTCCAAATTTATGTTTCTCTTTACTATAGAAAGTGATTTTTTGGCCTCATAGTTTAACCTGTCCAAGATCAAAAGAGAGTCTCCAGTAATACTTCCACTTAATGCTGTGAAAGTTTTATTCACACAGAATTTCTAATACATCTATGTATGCAAAATAATTATATGAAGGAAATGTGAGCAATTACTTCTATCAAATCCTTAAAAAGAAGCATGATACTCACCTAACCAGCCCAGTATACAATATCTTCCTAAACTGGAAAGCATTTTCATGTAGAATTAACAGAGGATAGGCATTTCCTGCATCAGCAGGAGTCTTACACAACTATCCACACCCAAGCTCTCACACTCTCACGGAGAAGGAAGCATCTCTTTCCTTCCCTAATGTCACCCACAGTGACATTAGGAGAAGTGACATGAACAATTGCTTGACTAGCAGAAAAGTTCCATGACTCAATGGGAGAAGATGACTCAAAGGCAGAAGAACATGCCTTTAGGGAATAGAAGGAAGAACATCTTTTCTTCTAAAACTGGCAATAAGAAAGAATACAAAGCAGATATAAATAAAATTGCAGGTGTCCCTTCTCCACTCTTTCTTAGCTTGCATCAAAATAATTCCCACCACCCACAGGTTGGCTGAGGGCCTCTGAGGAATGAGCAGGTGACAAGACCAAAGAGCTCTTCCTCTTCTCACACCCATAGTTAATTGGCTACCTCCAAGATTCTAAACTTGTCCCAAAGGGGAGGATTGTGTGAGAAGACAGCCTGCCAACTCACACAATATTATGAACCCAAACAGATCAGAATAAAAACTACACACCCTTGATCAATCACTTAGAATAATTAAAATGTGCTATAGTTTCCTTTTTTCATAATGGCAGTCTGTCCAGTTTATCAGTGCAAATATATTTACATATTAAGAGGATCTTGGAATTTCTGCACTTGCTGAATGACATAATCAACAGCAAGTAGGTAAGTTGCTAGACCAAAAGACTAGAATTATACAAAATACATGCTTTTTACTAAAATAATTGTTCTGATGGGGAAATTGTAATTTATTCCCAAGTAATTGTATATCCTTATAGTCAGAGGGCACAAGAGTTGTAAGTACACAGTTTGAGCAGGATTATGGTGATAATAGTAATAATTGCCAACATTTATCAGTGGTCATCTATGTGTTAGAAATAATTTATATACAATATATAAATAATTTGGATTAGTTATATACATAATTCCTAATTAATAACATAAATAAGGTTACTAGCCTAACAAGCTACCTTGTCAAGTGAATGGCCTGAACTAACATATAACTGTATGTGTCTGTTATTCTAAACCTCTGTGCTCATTCCTAGACAAGCAATCTTAAGTCTCAGGCCCTCATTACACATTCAAACCTTATTGAGAATCCCTAAGAGTTTTGTCTATGTGGAGGTGCATCTATCAATATATATTAGGAATTTAAAATGAGAAAACTTTAAAATGTTTTATACATTAAATCACTTTAAAGAATACTAAGTTCATTTCATGTTAACATAAGTAAAATATTTTATGAAAGTAATGCTTTCCAAAACAAAAAAAAAAGGGGGGGGGGGGGAGAAAAATGGTACTGCTTTACATTTTTGTAAATTTCATTAACCTGTGGCTTAATAGAAGATAGGTACACCCTGAAATGTGCTCTGTATTCGATCAGTTGTAATGTGTTGTTTTGGTTGAAACGTAAGAAGAAACTATAGCCCTACACAGATACACAGTAGAAAGATGAAAGAATCTTTTAATAGCATTTTCAGGTAATTATGATATTATTCTTGGATACCACA
Organism: Piliocolobus tephrosceles; assembly: GCF_002776525.5. Classification (NCBI taxonomy): domain Eukaryota; kingdom Metazoa; phylum Chordata; class Mammalia; order Primates; family Cercopithecidae; genus Piliocolobus; species Piliocolobus tephrosceles. Next base: position 12,734,194 of record NC_045436.1, on the reverse strand, counting down.
CCAAACTCTACAAATGGTAGTTTCTCACGTATTAATTGTAATGTGTTCTCTGATATCATATCAGTAAAAAGTGTACCCTGTTATATCAAAATCCTTTGGTCTATCTTTCACGTTGATAAATTTGTTGACACATAAATGCTTTTTTAGTATTATGCATCAGTCATCGGGAAATTATTAGTTCAATGAATAATGCAGATAGTCCAAATGTTTATGATTTTTAATATAAGATTAAACATAACATGCTTTCTTTTCTCTTTATCTTTTGTGTATATATTAAAGTTTTATCCTTATGTTTACTATCTGGCTTACATAAAACACCAGATAGTTGTCACTATATTTTAAGCTGATAACACCTTAACTTCAATCACATAAAATACTCCGTACTTTTATTTTTCTAACCTTCCACTCTTAATGGTACCAATATCACACTTAACATGTTTCTATATTGTGTATACGTCTAAGTTATTGTTGTTATAGTTATTTATAATATTTTTGTCTTTTAACTTTTATACTAGTGTTAAAAGTGATTTACACATCAGCATTACAGTATTAGAATATTCTGAATTTGACTACATATTTCCCTTTACCAATAAATTTTATACTTGCACATGTTTTCATGTTGTTACTTACTGTCCTTTCATTTAAACTCAAAGAACTCCCTTTAGCTCTTCTTGTAAGGCAGAGCTCTTCATAATGAACTCTCTCACCCTTTGTTTTCTGGGATTATCTTTATCTGCCCTTCATTTCTAAAGGGCAGCTTTGCTGGTTATAGTGTTCTTGGTAAGCTTATTCTTGAAAGGTTTTTTCCTTTCAGCACTTTGAATACATCATCCTACTGTCTCCTGGCTTGCAAGGTATCTATTGAGAAGTCCACTTGTAGCCTAATGAAGATTCCCTAGTATAAGTCTCTTTTTGCTTGCTATTTCAAGATTCTCTCTGACTTTTTGAAAATTCGATCATAATGTCTAGCTGAACATTTTTCTTTGAGCGGATCTTTCTGGGGATCCTTTGAGCTTCATGAATCTGGATGTCCACATTCCAGGCCCCTCTTTTTGAAAACTGGGAAGTTTTCAACCAGTACTTCTTTAAATAAGCTTTCTGTTCCTTTCTTTTTTTATTTGCATTCTACAATTATTATAATTTGTATATTTGTTAGCTTGAGGGTTTCCATAGGTACCATATGCTTTCTTTACTATTTTATATTCTTTTTTCTTTTTATTACTTTAATTGGTCAATTTCTTATGACCTGTCTTCAAGTTTAATAATTTTTTCTTCTAATAATAATTAGTCAAGTCTGCTGTCATAGTTCTCAACTGTTTTTTTCAGTTCTGTCATTGTATTCTTAAGCTCCAGGATTTTTGTTTGGTTCTTTTTTATGGTTTCTACCCTATTTTTTAACTTTTCATTTTGTTCATGCCTTGTTTTCCTAAGTTTATTTAGTTGTCCTTCTGTGTTTTATTGCATCTCATTAAGCCACTTTGAGATGATTATTTTTGTATTCTTTTTCAGGCAGTTTTCAGATATTCATTTATTTGGGGTCAGTTACTGAAGCTTTATCATCAGGTTGTCATGTTTCCTGATTCTTCACTATCCATGTATACTTGTGATGATGTCTGTGCATTTGAAGAAGTAAATACCTCTTCTAGTCTGTCTTTATGACTGGATTAGACAGATGAAGAGCTTCTCCTATTGAGTTCCAAGTTGATTCGATTACCTGCAGAATTACAGCTGAGTGGGAGTGAAGCTGGGCCATGTGGCTACCACTTGGTCCGCAATGGAATTCATAGTTGATGAACCTGTTACCAGGGACTTGAGTGGGTATGGATCTTGTCTGGTCTCTCAATAGAATGGACTGCCTCAAGGCCCTTGGTCAATAGATCTGGGATGAGGGTACACTTCAGGATCCATAGTCAGTGGACCTGTCACCAGGTGTATGGACACATATGGCTTTGTCCAAATCCCTGGGAGAGCTGTACTTGGTGTGTCCCTGGGAAGGCAGTACTTGCCCTGGACTTCATCTGAGAGGAACTAGAGACTGCTTCAGGGCCCACAGCTGAGACCAAAGCCACAACTGAGAGGAGCTAGAGCTGAGTTACAGGGCTGTTTTAAGATTCACAGTAGGACTGAGGAGTACAGCAGGCCTCCCTGCAGAAGCACAGTTGGGTACACTTCCCTTTGGATATCGGTGCAGTCTGAACTGGTCTCAAACTGCAGGTGACAGGGATTGGAGCCAAATTATAGAGCCTTTGCAAAATATGCTACATGACTGAGGCTGGCTAACCTACCTATAGGGGCATGGGTGTGTATGTTTCTCAGTTGGTCCCTGGGCAGGCAGGACTGCTCTCAGACCATAGCTGAGAGGGTCCAGAACTGAGTTAGAAGGTCCTTTTAGGGTCCACAACTGGGAACAGGGTTGACAGGCCTGTTACCTGAGGCATGTGTGGGCATTACTCCTTCAGGTTCTTTGGTGGACGGTTCTGGTGGTAGAACCAAAGCCATACAGACAGACCCATTTGTGAGTCTGGTGAGCCTGCTGACTAGGTGCAGATCTGCCCTCTTGAAATAGCCCTCCTAGTTATTGGACTCCACTGGGGTTTCACAACCTTGTACCTCAAACTCAAAGCATCTACAAACGCTCTTTTGTCTGTGGATGGCTGTGAAATTATTGTTGTTGTGAGATTTGGAGAACCTCCTTTTCTGCAATTTTGATGACATCACTTGCTTTTCTTTTTTAAACTCAAGATTATTTTCATTTGAATTAAACCTGGCAAAGTATTTAAATTCCTGGTGGTGTTAGGCCATACTACACTATATATTTGCTATCTGTGTGGTCCCAGTTGGTATAATAAAAGAGATAAAAGCTGGTAAAGGGTTGGTGCTCTTTTTTTTTTTTTTTTTTTTTTTTTTGATGCATCAAGATGCACTTCCAATTCCCAGGTTTACACAAATGCTTCAATTTTAGACAGACCTGTGCTGTTTAACATGGTAGTCGGTAGGTACAGGAGAATGTTGAGCACTGAAATATGGCTAGTCCGAATTTAAGATGTGCTGTAAGTGTGAAATACCCAAAAGATTTTGAAGACAAAAAAATTATATAGAATATCTCAGTAACATTTTTATATTGGTTATATATGTCAAAATTATCACATTTGGCATATATTGAGCAAAATAGGATATATTAACATTAATTTCACCTGATTCTTTTTACTTTTTAATGTCACTGCTAAAAAACTTAAAACTTCATATATGGCTTGAATTTGGCTTGCATTGTATTTCTTTTCTCCTTTTTTTTTTCCCCCCCCCCGAGATGGAGTCTCACACTGTTGCCCAGGCTGGAGTGCACTGACTGGCATTATCTCGGCTCTGCAACCTCCACCTCCCAGGTTCAAGCAATTCTCCTGCCTGAGCCTCCCAAGTAGCTGGATTTACAGGTGCCCATCACCACGCCCAGCTAATTTTTTGTATTTTTAGTAGAGATGGGCTTTCACTATGTGGGCCAGGCTGGTCTCAAACTCCTGACCTCATGATCTGCCTGCCTTGGCTTCCCAAAGTGCTGGGATTACAGACGTGAGCCACCACACCCAGCTTGCATTGTATTTCTATTGAATAATGTTGCTTTAGCCATTGGCAAGAATGAGACTAAATCAATACCATATTAGCTAGGGACCATATTTTGTTTAATCATTTTTATTAATGCATACAACAGCTCTGTCACTTTATTTTTATGGGAGAATTTTACCATTGGTCACTGTAGTGACCATGACTACATTACTTCCACCAGTGTGATTTATTTTTCCTTTTTTAAAACTAAAAAAAAATACATACCTTTACTATTTGAATGCTCTATTTTGTGTGTGTGTGTGTGTGTGTGTGTGTGTGTGTGTGTGAAATACAGTCTCGCTTTGTTGTCCAGGTGTGAGTTCAGTGGCATGATCATGTCTCACTGAAACCTCAACCACCAAGGCTCAAGCAATCCCCCTGCCTCTACCTCTGAAGAAGCTGGGACTACAGGTAAGCACCACCATGCCCAGCTAAGTTTCAAATTTTTTGTAGAGATAGGGTCTTTTTATGTTGTCCAGTCTGTTCTTGAACTCTTGGGCTTAAACAATCCTCCCCTGTCAAACTCCCAAATTGCTGGGATTATGGGCATGATCCACTGCGCCCAGCCTTTGTTTTCTTAGGACATATACAGCACACACACACACACACACACACACACACACACACACATACACACACACCTTTCCAATAAATTATAGTAGAGAAGAAAAAGAAAGACAAAGAAACATAATAACCAATGCCAGAAATTTCTGGTGACTAGATTTCTTTTTCATTTAATTCACTCTAACTGCTCATAGAATATTGATTTTATTTTTAGCAAGAAATTTAATCATGACCTGAGTTTGTTTTATATCAAAGATTAGTAGAAATGACATATTTGGAAAACATATTTTTATTTATATTTTTCCCTGTAACATACATTGTTTGAATAGGATATGTATTCAAAATGTTTTCTGTTTCTGCACAGTAAAGTCTAAGAAAAGTACTGAGAACTATATCTACCTCAGAAATCAATAAAAGGTGGATACCTTTTTCAAATGTGTACAATATATTCTGTCTTGTAAAGCTTTTCAGGACTGTGTGAATAAAAAGGAATCATCTACCAGAAGCCTTTAGCATAGTGCCAAAGTGCCTGATGGCATAGAAAGCACTTGAAAAAATTAAAAAATACATATCTTTCCTCAAAGTTTTATTTCTACATTTATGTATATCTGCTTTTTGATGTCAGGAACCTCTCTGCAATTCTCTCACTCTGCTTTTTTTTCCAGTTACATATTTTTCCTTAATTTCACACTGAAGTACAAGCAGTACAAGCACACATTTGATCATTCTGATAAACAGTCTCCTTTAATCTAGCCCTAGGCTCAGAGTTTCATGTTCTTATTCTCTGATGTGAATTGTCCCCTAATAATGTGTCGTAGTAACCATGAATATTTGTGTAATTAGCTTTTTAGAAGGAACACAAAAATCAAAGATGATCTAGAAAATTTGTTTTGTTATGCTTTGTAATGGCTAGAAAATTTTGTTTGGATGGCTGCAAATTGCATGATAAACTTTCAATTGCTTTTTAATTGTTTAAAAAAATCATGCAGCAAGTTTTAACATGTTGTCATTTTTGAACAGGATGTAAATTACATCAGCCACATTAACAAATGCCCATATGGTCAGGACTTCAGAAGAACCAGACAGGAGCCAAAGACCCCCAGGCAGAGTGGCATAAAGGAAATCAGAGTTTGCATCTCAGAGATATTTAATAACTTCTGTATCTTATTATATGGTAAATTTGACAGACTTGGTAAGACACACTGACTTTCCTACACACTTAAGAAGTGAGTCCAGGCTGATGCATAGATACAGATAAATAGCAGAAATTAAGACCAAGTTGAACAAAATGCAATTGGCATCAGAAAATATGGGTAGAGTCAATAAAAAGATAGAGTTGAAGAAAGTGTTTGTGGGTGTTGAAAATTTTTTCTGGTCTTCGTCCAAGATGGCTGAATAGGAACAGCTCTGGTCTGCAGCTTCCAGCGAGACTGATGCAGAAGATGGCTGATTTCTGCATTTCCAACTAAGTTACCTGGTTCATCTCACTGGGACTGGTTGGACAGTGGGTGTAGCTCACAGAGGGCAAACTGAAGCAGGGCGGGGCATCGCCTCACCCAGGAAGCACAAGGGGTCAGGGGATTTTCCTTCCCTAGCTATGGGAAGCTGTGACAGATTGTACTGCCCAAATAGTGTGCTTTTCCCATGGTCTTAGCAACTTGCAGACCAGGAGATATTCTCCCATGTCTGGCTCAGTGGGTCCCAAGGCAATGGAGCCTTGCTCACTGCTAACACAGCCATCTGAGATGGACCTGCGAGGCTGCAGCTGGGCAGGGGTAGGGGAATCCACTATTGCTGAGGCTTGAGTAGGTAAACAAAGTGGCCAGGAAGCTTGAACTGGGCAGAGCCCAGAGCAGCTCACCAAGGCCTATTGTCTCTATAGACTCCACCTCTGTGGGCAGGGCATAGCTGAACAAAAGGCAGCAGAAACTTCTGCAGATTTAAATGTCCCTGTCTGACATCTTGCAAGAGAGCAGTGGTTCTCCCAGCATAGCATTTGAGCTCTGAGAACAGACAGACTGCCTCCTCAAGTGGGTCCCTGACCCCTGTGTAACCTAACTGTGAGACACCTCCCAGTAGAGGCTGACAGATACCTCATACAGGAGGGTGCCCCTCTGGGATGAAGCTTCCAGAGGAAGGGTCAGGCAACAATATTTGCTGTTCTGCAATATTTGCTGTTCTGCAGCCACCACTGGTGATAACTGGGCAAACAGGGTCTGGAGTGGAACTCCAGCAAACTCCAACAGACCTGCAGCTGAGGGACCTGAATGTTAGAAGGAAAACTAACAGACAGAAAGGAATAGCATCAACAAAAAGGACATCCACACCAAAACCCCACATCTAGGTCACCAACATCAAAGACCAAAGGTAGATAAAACCACAGAGATGGAAAGAAACCAGAGCAGCAAAGTTGAAAATTCTAAAAACCAGAGCGCCTCTTCTCCACCAAAGGATCGCAACTCCTCAGCAGCAACAGAACAAAGTGGGACAGAGAATGACTTTGACGAGTTGACAGAAGTAGGCTTCAGAAGGTCAGTAATAACAAACTTCTCCAAGCTAAAGGAGCATGTTCTAACCCATTGCAAGGAAGCGAAAATCCTTGAAAAAAGTTAGCCTAGACAAATGGTTAACTAGAATAAACAATGTAGAGAAGACTTTAAATGACCTGATAGAGCTGAAAACCATGACATGAGAACTTCTTGATGCATGCACAGCTTCAATAGCTGATTTGATCAAGTGGAAGAAAGGATATCAGTGATTGAAGATCAAATTAATGAAATAAAGCAAGAAGACAAGTTTAGAGAAAAAAGAGTAAAAAGAAATGAACAAAGCTCCCAAGAAATGTGGGACTTTGTGAAAACACCAAATCTACATTTGATAGGTGTACCTGAAAGTGACAAGGAGAATGGAACCAAGTTGGAAAACACTCTTCAGAATATTACAAAGGAGAACTTCCCTAAACTAGCAAGGCAGGCCAACCTTCAACTTCAGGAAGTACAGAGAACACCACAAAGATACTCCTCAAGAAGAGCAATTCCAAGACACATGATTGTCAGATTCACCAAGGTTAAAATGAAGGCAAAAATGTTAAGGGCAGCCAGAGAGAAAGGACAGGTTACCCACAAAAGGAAGTCCATCGGACTAACAGCAGATCTCTTGGCAGACTCTACAAGCCAAAAGAGAGTAGGGCCAAATATTCAACATTCTTAAAGAAAAGAATTGTTAACCCAGAATTTCATATCCAGCCAAACTAAGTTTCATAAGTGAAGGAGAAATAAAATCCTTTATAGACAAAGGAGATTTTGTCATCACCAGGCCTGCCTTACAAGATTCCTGAAAGAAGCACTAAACATGGAAAGGAACAACTGATACCACCCACTGCAAAAACATGCCAATTGGTAAAGACCATCGATGCTATGAAGAAACTGTATTAATTAATGGGCAAAATAAACAGCTGACATCATAATGACAGGATCAAATTCACACAACAATATTAACCTTAAATGTAAATGGGCTAAATGCTCCAATTAAAAGACACAGACTGGCAAATTGGATAAAGAGTCAAGAACCATCAGTTTGCTGTATTCAGGAGACCCATCTCACATGCAGAGACACACATAGGCTCAAAATAAAGGGATGGAGGAAGATCTACCAAGCAACTGGAAAGCAAAGATAAAGCAGGGGTTGCAATCCTAGTCTCTGATAAAATAGACTTTAAACCAACAAAGATCAAAAGAGACAAAGAAGACCATTACATGATGGTAAAGGGATCAATTCAACAAGAAGAGCTAACTATGCTAAATAAATATGCACCCAATACAGGAGCACCCAGATTCATAAAACAAGTCCTTGGAGACCTAAAAAGAGACTTAGACTCCCACACAATAATAATGGGAGACTTTAAGACCCCATTGTCAATATTAGACAGCTTAACGAGACAGAAAGTTAACCAAGATATCCAGAACTTGAACACAGCTCTGCACCAAGCAGACCTAATAGACATCTACAGAACTCTCTACCCCAAATCAACAGAATATACGTTCTTCTCAGCACCAAATCGCGCTTATTCTAAAATTGATCACATAATTGGAAGAAAAGCACTCCTCAGCAAATGTAAAAGAACAGTAATCACAATAAACTGTCTCTCAGGCCATAGTGCAATCAAATTAGAACTCAGGATTAAGAAACTCACTGAAAACCACACAACTACATGGAAACTGAACAACCAGCTCCTGAATAACTACTGGGTAAATAACACAATGAAGGCAGAAATAAAAGTGTTTTTAGAAACCAATGAGAACAAAAACACAATGTACCAGAATCTCTGGGACACATTTAAAGCAGTGTATAGAGGGAAATTTATAGCATTAAATGCCCACAAGAGAAAGCAGGAAAGATCTAAAATCAACACCCTAACATCATAATTAAAAGAACTAGGGAAGCAAGAGCAAACACATTCAAAAGCTAGCAGAAGGCAAGAAATAACTAAGATTAGAGCAGAATTGAAGGAGATAGAGACACAAAAAACCCCTTCAAAAAATCAATGAATCCAGAAGCTGGTTTTTTGAAAAGATCAACAAAATTGATAGACTGCTAGCAAGACTAATAAAGAAGAAAAGAGAGAAGAATCAAACAGATGCAATAAAAAATGATAAAAGGGATATCACCACCAATACTACAGAAATGCAAACTACCATCAGAGAATACTATAAACACCTCTATGTAAATAACCTAGAAAATCTAGAAGAAATGGATAAATTCCTGGACACATACACCCTCCCAATAATAAACCAGGAAGAAGCTGAATCTCTGAATAGACCAATAACAGGTTCTGAAATTGAGGGAATAATTAATAACCTACCAACCAAAAAAAAGTCCATGACCAGATGGATTCACAGCCTAATTCAACCAGAGGTACAAAGAGGAGCTGGTACCATTCCTTCTGAAACTATTCCAATCAATAGAAAAAGAGGGAATCCTCCCTTGTTGGGAGCAAGACCCCCAAAATCTGGCCATAAACTGGCCCCAAGACTGGCTATAAACAAAATCTCTGCAGCACTGTAACATGTTCATAATGGCCCTAACGCCCATGCTGGAAGGTTGTAGGTTTGCGGGAATGAGGGCAAGGAACACCTGGCCCACCCAGGATGGAAAACCGCTTAAAGGCATTCTTAAACCACAAACAATAGCATAAGCAGTCTGTGCCTTAAGGGCGTGTTCCTGCTGCAGTTTACTAGCCCAACCTATTCCTTTAATTCGGCCCATATCTTCGTTTCCTATAAGGGATACTTTTAGTTAATTTAATATCTATAGAAAGAGTGCTAATGACTGGTTTACTGTTAATAAATACGTGGGTAAATCTCTGTTCGGGACTCTCAGCTCTGAAGGCTATGAGACCCCTGATTTTCCACTTCACACCTCTATATTTCTGTGTGTATGTCTTGTCTTTAATACCTCTAGCGCTGTTGGGTTAGGGTCTCCCCAACCGAGCTGGTCTCAGCACTCCCTAACTCATTTTATGAGGCCAGAACCATCCTGATACCAAAGTCTAGTAGAGACACACACACAAAAAAAGAGAATTTTGGACCAATATCCCTGATGAACATTTATGCAAAAATCCTCAATAAAATACTGGCAAACCGAATCCAGCAGCACAACAAAAAGCTTATCCATAACAATCAAGTCAGCTTCATTGCTGGGATGCAAAGCTGGTTTGACATACACAAATCAATAAATGTAACCCATCACATAAACTGATCCAATGACAAAAGCCACATAATTATCTCAATAGATGCAGAAAATACCTTCAACAAAATTCAACACCCCCTCATGCTAAAAACTCTCAATAAACTAGGTATTGATGGAACATATCTCAAAATAATAAGAGCTATTTATGACAAACCCACAGCCAATATCATACTCAATGGGCAAAAATTGGAAGCATTCCCTTTGAAAACTGGCACAAGACAGGGATGCCCTCTCTCACCGCTAGGGCAATCAGGCAAGAGAAAGAAATAAAGGCTATTCAGTTAGGAAAAGAAGAAATCCAATTGTCCCTGTTTGCAGATGACATGATTGTATATTTAGAAAACCCCATCGTCTCAGCCCAAAATCTCCTTAAGCTGATAAGCAACTTCAGCAAAGTCTCAGGATACAAAATCAATGTGTGAAAATTGCAAGCATTCCTATACACCAATAACAGACAAACAGAAAGCCAAATCATGAGTGAACTCCCATTCACAATTGCTACAAAGAGAATAAAATACCTAGGAATCCAACTTACAGGGAATGTAAAGGACCTCTTCAAGGAGAATTACAAACCACTGCTCAATGAAATAAAAGAGGACACAAGCAAATGGAAGAACATTCCATGCTCATGGATAGGAAGAATCAATATCATGAAAATGGCCATAATGTCCAAGGTAATTTATAGATTCAACACCATCTCCATCAAGCTACCAATTACTTTCTTCACAGAATTGGAAAAAACTACTTTGAAGTTCATATGGAACCAAAAAAAGAGCCCGCATTGCCAAGACAATCCTAAGCAAAAAGAACAAAGCTGGAAGCATCACGCTATCTGACTTCAAACTATACTACAAGCCTACAGTAACCAATACAGCATAGTACTGGCACCAAAGCAGAGATATAGACCAATGGAACAGAACGGAGACCTCAGAAATAACACCACATACACAACCATCTGATCTTTGACAAAGCTGACAAAAACAAGCAATGAGGAAAGGATTCCCTATATAATAAATGGTACTGGAAAAACTGTGTAGCCATATGTAGAAAGCTGAAACTGGATCCCTTCCTTACACCTTATACAAAAATTAATTCAAAATGGATTAAAGACGTAAATGTTAGACCTAAAACCATAAAAACCCTAGAAGAAAATCTAGGCAATATCATTCAGGACATAAGCGTGGGCAAGGACATAATGACCAAAACACCAAAAGCAATGGCAACAACAGCCAAATTAGACAAATGGGAGCTAATTAAACTAAAGAGCTTCTGCACAGCAAAAGAAACTACCATCAGAGTGAATAGACAACCTACAGAATGGGAGAAAATTTTTGCAATCTACCCATCTGACCAAGGGCTAATACTCAGAATCTACAAAGAACTTAAGCAAATTTACAAGACAAAAACAACCCCATTAAAAAGTGGACAAAGGATATGAACAGACATTTCTCAAAAGAAGGCATTTATGCAGCCAACAGAAACATGAAAAAATGTTCATCATCACTGGTCATTAGAGAAATGCAAATCAAAACCACAATGAGATACCATCTAGATACCAGTTAGAATGGCGATCATTAAAAAGTCAGAAAACAGATGCTGGAGAGAATGTGGAGAAATAGGAATGCTTTTACACTGTTGGTTGGAGTGTAAATTAGTTCAACCATTGTGGATTACAGTGTTGTGATTCCTGAAGGATCTAGAACTAGAAATATCATTTGACCCAGCAATCCCATTAGTGGGTATATACCCAAAGGATTATAAATCATGCTACTATAGAGACACACGCACACATATGTTTATTGTGGCACTGTTCACAATAGCAGAGACTTGGAACCAATGCAAATGTCCATCAATGATAGACTGGATTAAGAAAATGTTGCCCATATAATGGAATACTATGCAGTCTACCATGGAATACTATGCAATACTACCATGGAATACTATGCAGTCATAAAAAAGGATCACTTCATGTCCTTTGCAGGGACATGGATGAAGCTGGAAACTGTCATTCTCAGCAAACTATCACAAGGACAGAAAACCAAACACCGTATGTTCTTACTCATGTTGGGAATTGAACAATGAGAATACTTGGACACAGGGCAGGGAATATCACATACAGGCGCTTGTCGAGGGGTGGGGAACTGGGGGAGGGATAGCATTAGGAGAAATACCTAATGTAAATGATGAGTTGATGGGTTCAGCAAACCAACATGGCACCTGTATGCCTATGTCACAAACCTGCACATTGTGCACATGTATCCTAGAACTTACAGCATAACAAAGAAAGAGAAAGAGAGAGAGAAAGGAAAGAAAGGAAGAAATGAAGAAAGGAAGAAAGAAAGTAAAAGAAAGGAAGGAAGGAAGGAAGGAAGGAAGGAAGGAAGGAAGGAAGGAAAGAAAGAAAGAAAGAAAGAAAGAAAGAAAGAAAGAAAGAAAGAAAGAGGAAGGAAGGAAGGAGGAAGAGGGGAGGGGAGAGGAGAGGAGAGAAGAGAAAAGAAAAGAAAAAGAAGAAAATGTTTTGTTGATTGTTTGGTACTTCATTATACAACATCACACCTTAAATTTTAGTTTATTGGATGTTCTTTATGGCTTCTCAGAATATATTAGATTTCTCATTGTTCAACTTAGAAATAATGTATGTGTGCATATATTCCATATCACACACATTCCCAGCTCTATATTCATCCTAGTTAGCGCTCAAAATAGTTTCAATCTGGCATGCCTAGACATATTACTCTTTCCTCAATCTTATGCCATAAATATATACATTCTTAACTTTGTGATGCTTTGGGAATTTTCTATGAGGACTCAACTCTGTGAAGTTTCTCAAAGCATTCCACAGACGAGAAACTGTCCAGTATTAGAGGCATATATTTCAATTTGATTACTGTTTACCAAATGCTCACAGGAGCCGGGCTTTGTATGAGAACATATTGCAAATGCCCCCACACTGCTGTGTATCATGTGTCTTTATCAAGCTTCAGGCGCCAGGGTCTAGACTGACTTAGAAATTGTTCCTTATTAATGAGTCAAAGTGACTCTGAAAGCACTTTCATAATTTTGCTTCCTTACAACTTGATTCTTATAATGGTATGCCTTAAATTAAGAAGTATTTTTTCATAGGATAAATTTGAAAATTTGGCTCTAGATTATTTTTATACACTTTTATGTGCTTAAATTATAATATTACTTTATTTTTATTTGGGGCAATTATTTCTAAACTAATATTTTGCTTATTCAAAATAGACAAGTTTTAATTTGAAACGTAACACAATAAATTAGAGATCTGTAATGGTGCCAAGCACCAAAAACATAATGAAAAAATTTGTCAAGACAAGATATTCTTTAGACTATCAATTAGTTATATTCTTGATGTGTCTTCATTTTATTAATATCCTAGAAGTATTTTTATTTTAGTGGTAAAAAAATATATAAACTTGCTTTTACCTAACTTCGTTAGGAACACTCGTGACACTTGACCTGGTATTTAAGAATATATTATTTAAAATATTACCTAATTCTCTTTACTTTTTAATGTAGCTGCTAAAAACCTTAAAAATTTATATGTGGTTTGAATTTGGCTTGCATTATATTTCTATTGAACAATGTTGCTTTAGCCATTGGCAAGAATGAGACTAAATCAACTCCATATTTGTCAGGAATTATAATCAGTTTGATCATTTTTATTAACTCATACTACAGTCCTGTCACTTTATTTTTATGACCAATTTTGCCATTGGTCACTGTAGATAGCGACCATGGCTACATTTCTTCCACTAGTGTAATTTATTTTACTTTTCTTTTTTTCTTTTAACTAATTTTTTAAAACTAGTTTAACTCTCTCTCTTTTTTTTTTTTTTTTTTTTTTGAGACAGCATCTCACTTTGTTGTCCAGGCATGAGGCAGTGGCATGATCATGGCTCACCGCAACCTCAACTGTCCAGGCTCAAGCAATCCTCCTGCCTTGGTCTCCTTAGTAGCTTGGACTACAGGTATGGGCCACCATACATAAATGATGGAAAGCTAAGTCATTTTCTATAAGTAACCCTTGCAAAGCAGTTTGGAAAATTATTCAGTAATGAAATTTCATTGGACCTACAGAGATTTGTTTTAGCTACATTCACCTTACTTTGACCATTTAACAACTTCCCTTCCCAGTCATCTATCATCTAACTAATCTTTCTTACAAAAGGATCAAACAACAGTTGATTCCTATCACATTTCTCAGTTTTTCTTCCATCAACTTGTGTGTATACTCACAGAAAACGTTATTTGGGCCAGCCATGGTGGCTCACGCCTGTAATCCCAGCACTTTGGGAGTCCAAGGCAGGCAGAGGAGTTCATGAGGTCAGGAGTTCAAGACCAGCCTGGCCAATAAGGTGAAACCCCATCTCTACTAAAAATACAACAAATTAGCTGGGCGTGGTGGCGCGTGCCTGTAGTCCCAGCTACTTGGGTGGCTGAGGCAGAAGAATCACTTGAACCTAGGAGGCAGAGGTTGCAGTGAGCTGAGATTGCGCCACTGCACTCCAGCCTGGGTGACAGAGGGAGACTCCATCTCAAAAAGAGAAAAGAGAAGAAAAAGAAAACATGATTTGGAAGGAGTGATAAAATATATTTCATACCTCACTTCTCAATGCAGAGCTTTCATTACAGTTTTAGTCTTTAGAAGAGTTTTAATCGTAACGGTTAGCTTTTAATGATTTAAAGAGATTGCTATGCAATTCGAAATATTATGACCAAGTATTATTATATTCTGCTGTGTAATAAACCACCTTAAAATTTGATAGCTTAAATCAAGTAAAATAGTTTACTCTGCTCATGAATGTATATTTTGGGCAGTGCTCTTCAGTGACTCTATGTCTCTGTGCTGCACAGTGTCACCTGGAAAGGAGCTGAAGGATCCATTTCCAAAGCTGCTCAGTCATATGACAACGTTTCCTTCCCGTGAGAGCCTCTCTATCTTTCTCCCAGCAGGGCAGGTAGGTTTCAGAAATGAGTGATCCAGGAGGCCTGGGGGGGAAGCCATAAATCTTCTTATGACCTGGCCTCAGACCCACTCCCTTCTTTGGTCAGACAAGTGGCTAAAGCCTGTCTCATCCCAGGAGAAGCAAATAAGAGCTCACCCTCTTAGTGGAAGCAGTAGCAAAGAATTTGTAGTTATCTATAGTCTACCTATAAGTTATTCTGATGTCATTATTTGCCCTTACATCACATGTGATGTCAAAGACATTTTTGGCTGTGGTAGTGTTTGGATTCCGTAAAATTCTCTACCCTTGCTAGTTTGACTTTCTCTATCTTTAACTTCTCTGCAATTTCCCAGGTGTGAAGGAGCTCAGAACATAATACACAGAAATGGATTTTCACTTAAGTCAGACACAATCTGTGTTGCTGTCTTCTACCATTTCTATACTAATTAAGTGGAAGGACAAATATTATCCAAAGAAGTCCATACCTGGATATTGTCACCAGAAAATCTTGGCACTAAGAGAGAGAAGGATGGCAAGGGAATTGCAGTAGTCACCAATCTCTAGTGTACCAGCATGTCCTCAAACTAGTCTGAAAGAGAGGTCGGTTTAGATAGCAAGAATATTCATCGCACAGGAAAGATAAACACCTTGGACACAAGCTTCCTCCAAATCCTGACTGACAGGCAGCCAGTGTCACAGGACAGGGGTGTGTGCTCAGGTCACATCAGAGACATATTTGAGCACACATCATGGACAAATGCTCAAAAAAGAACGTCCTATCATCTCAACCAATTGACTTAACATTTAACAAGCCTATTGCCTTTAACAAAGTGATCTTTTAAACCATGTTCCACAATTGACATGGTTTAAAAGATATTGACACAATATCAAAGATGTTGTTAAAGCCAGTAGACCTGTTAAAAGCTAAGTCAACTGGTTTACTTACATTACATCCAATATTGAGGTTTTTCACACTGAGAAAAAGTTCTAAATTTATTTTTACATAGCTACTACTCAAAACCTGTCATTAGTCACGGTGAAAATCTCTTTCCAATGAGGAAATGTAGGCAACCCTGAAGCTCCCATAGGATTTCCCCACAAGCTACATAAAAACATATTCCTCCTCTTTCTCCACTCAGCACCTTAAAGCAGAGAAGTTGTTAGGTTTCAGCTTCAGCCTTCTTTGCTCCCACTACTTGCTTTCCCTGAAAGGGTTTCATTTATTCCAGAAATTTCAACTGTCACCTCTACATTGATGGCTTGAAAATCTGTATCTCAATCTACATCCTCTCTCTCATATCTTCCAGTATCACAGTTTTTCATTTGAATTTCCCTTATCTAGTTAGTGTCTTTTAGCTTCTCAGAATGAGCTGGTCCAAAACTGAACTCAACATTTCTTGTCCCCGTCTCTTGCAAAACTATTTTTACTGTTGTGATTTTCCTGATTAGATTATGGGCATAACTATACCCACTTGAGATTCCTAATGGAAGAGATAGTATCCAGTGGCTCCTCCGTCTCTATCTACTTACATCGAATTGTCACCCGAGTTTAGTAATTTACCTCAGAAATCACCTTAAGCTCAGTAGTCCTAATTCTCTAATAATTGCTACTTAGCACCAGTCTTCACAGTTCATGCTTGGCCCCATTGTAATGTTCTTAACTAAGTCTACTCTCTCCTGACCTTTCTCATCCATTCTCAACACTACAGGTGGCATTATCATGCTAACGTACACATCTTACTATATTAATCCCATTCCTTAAAATTCTTTCTCTATAACTCCAATTACCCTAGCATACAGTCATCCCTTGATTTGGGGGATTAGTTACAGGACCGCTGCAGGTACCATAATCCATGGATACTCAAGCCCCTTATATAAAATGGCATAGTATATGCATAGAACATACACACATTCTCCTGGATGCTTTAACTCATCTCTAGATTATTTATAACATCGAATACAACATACACACTAAGTAAATACACTTATGTGTCCCTTAATGACAGGGATACATTCTGGGAAATGCATTTTTAGGCAATTTTGACTTTGTGTGGACATCATAGCATGTACTTACACAAACACTGGTGGAATAGCCTACTACACAACTAGACTACATGGTACTGCTTATTGCTACTAGGCTACAAACCTGTACACTTGTTACTGCACTGAATACTACAGGCAATTGTAACACGGTGATAAGTATTTGTGTATCTAAGCATATATAAACAAAGAAAACATTAAGTAAAAATAAGCTACTATAAACTTATGGGACCACCATTGTATATGTGGTCTGTTGTTAACTGGAACATCATTATGTGACACGACTGTAGTTATTATACTGTATTGTTGTGTTATTTTTGTCGTATTTTTCCTAATATTTTTGATTCATGAAATCCAAGTGTGTGGAACCTGAAGATATTGAGGGCTGACTCTACTCAGCCATGGTATGGACCCAGGATACCTTTTAGCTTCATCATCATCTTACTCTTCCCTTCTCCAAAGCTCTGGCCAAAACAATCAACTCACAGTTCTCTTAAAGATACATACACTTTCACAGTTGGGACTTTACACACTTTATCTCCTCATTAACACAATGCCTTTCTTCCTGCCAACTCTAAAAACCTCTTCTCATCCCTAAAGACCAAACTCAAAATATAGTAGGCTTTATGAACCATGACCTGTCAGATAGAATTAATCATTCCCGGTTCCTGTTCCCATGGTACTAAATAGCTCCACAACGGCACTAAATAATGGCTTTTATATATAAGTTTTCCCCATTAGATTAGACAAGGGTAGTGTTTTATTAATTTTTATATTCTTATGTCATCATGAGAGACCTGACATATAGTATGAACTAAGTGTTCATCGAATGTGTTAGAAAATAGCTTAGAGATTATTTAGTCCCACCTCTTTCCCAAAGTTTAAATATCGTGTACTATATCCCTGGGAGATGTTTATCAGTCACCACACCAACATTATCAGGGTCAGATAGCCTAATACTTAGAATGATGTACCATTACATCAACCTAACATTTCAAATGTTTTTTATGTTAGGCTTAAATTTTGTCTCTGAATCTTCTCCTACACCCTTCTCCCACTAGTCCTTTTATTACCCTTTGAAAAAAACTTACAATAAAACAATTTTTTGATATGGAAACATTTCAATATTTGAAGATATCTGCCTCACCATCCTTTGTTGTCACTTCATAAATTTAACCATTCTTAACCCCTGGGAGGGGGTTACACCTCCTTATATACATCTCCTTACGTATATTAGTTTATTGAAATTTCCATGCATATACATTTCAGTTCTTAAAGTGTAATGCCAGAAATAGACCCACTCTTCCAGTTGCAGTTATTCCAGAGCATGTACAATAAAACTATGTTATGCTGATCCGAATGTTGCTCTTCTCGTAATGCGGCTGCTGATTGTACACTTGCAAAACGTCTTATCTCTGTTTCTAGTCTCAGTCTCCCTCAATCTTTCATAACTGATGTTGAGCCATAGTAGAACCAACAGTTTATTCTAGTCTTGACCTTTAAAGAATGCTGACTTGCCCATCAATTTGTGTCAGTTTAAAGCTCATGTAAGAATTCTAAGAATTGAAGGCCAGTTTCCAAATCTCTTATTTACTCAGCCTAACTTGCAACTTACATTACCATCATACTTGTTCTCGTCACCTTACTATGCTTTCCCCTGGATTTTATATTGCTTCCATATCTAATTCAAGTCAAATTTCTTTTGATGGCCACTTTTCTAATGAGCTGAAAATAGCTACCCTGTTACTGGTACCAATGCTATTATCCATAATAAGACACTGAGCACTGAGCATTAGAATTTTTTTTTTTTTTTCTGAGACAGAGTTTCACTCTTGTCGCTCAGGCTGGAGTGCAATGGCACGATCTCGGCTCACTGCAACCTCCACTTCCCAGGTTCAAGACTCAGCCTCCAGAATAGCTGGGATTACAGGTGTGTGACACCACGCCCAGCTAATTTTTGTATTATTAATAGAGACAGGGTTTCACCATGTTGGCTAGGCTGGTCTCGAACTCCTGACCTCAGGTGATCCACCTGCATTGGCCTCCCAAAGTGCTGGGATTGCAGAAGTGAGCCACCACCCCTGGTCCACATCAGATACTTTCTATGTGCTGGATCTTGTGATAGGTACTTTAAATAAATTATCTGGATTTGGAAGAAAATTTTTATAAGAGATACTTAATCAGAATTGAGGTAAACACCCTACTTAACATGTGAAAGTCCAGTCTGCTTTTTTTTTTTTTTTTTGACAAATATTTATCTGTCTTTCATTGTTGTCCAGGATTCAGAATTCAAACTCTTCTTTATCTTCTAATTTATACTCCCTTTAATAAGCTACAGCCCTTTATTCTGAAATCTTGCTTTCATTATTTGCTTCCTTGATAGGTAGAATTTGCGTAATTTTTATATTTCCAGGTTTATTAATGCTGAACACGACTGTGACCTAACTCTGAGTGCTGGGGGGTTAAGAGTTCCTGCACCAAACATGCATAACCTCTGTAGAACTCCCCAGAAGATCAGTCTTGTGTGTTACAATATATCAAGAACCCACCTAAAGAAGACAGTATCACTGTGTAAGAGCAATTTGCATACTTTTCCAAATTTAGGATAACAGTTGCATTAGGTTGTTTATTTCTTTCTATTTATTTCCTGACACTTCTTGTGTTGAAATTCGCTGAAGAATTAGTGTTGAGGGAAGGGCTAATGTACAGCACAGTTTGTGGAATATTGCAGTTTAAAAATATTAGTTTTTTAAAAATATCCCTTTCATTTGTATATCACATATTTATTTTCACGTTTTGTTTTTTCTTTATCTTCATTGTATTTATACTTTCTTTGTCAATATCTATTCACCTAAATGGATTTAAGACACTCTTTTGCTTATTTCTCTAGATAAAATAGGCTATGTGACACGACTCTAGTTATTATACTGTATTGTTGTGTTATTTTTGTTGTATTTTTCCTAATATTTTTGATTCATGAAATCCAAGTGTGTGGAACCTGAAGATATTGAAGGCTTACTCTACTTGGTAATAAATCCCAAGATTATTCAAACTCTACCAATTTCTATCCTTCTCTGCCTAACCCAAGTCATGCAAAGGGCTGCAAGTGAGACAGGACAGGACACTTTAAGAACAAAAAAGAGCTAGTGTGGTTATGTATAGTGTGAACTTATATAAGATTAAAAATTTGGCACAATCATTTCACTACGTGCCTTAAAACCTACAGGGAAGAGTTGAGACTTTAGGGAACTGGGAAGTCATGAAGGCTTTAAGCACAGACAGTGAAATTTGTATTTTAGAAGGATAGTTGCTATTGTGATGTGAAAAAAACGTATCAGAGGCAAGACCAGAAATGAGTGGGCTGGCTAGAAATTGTTTCTCGTAATGTAGGTGGGAAATATCTTCTGAATTATAGTGGCGGTAGAGACAGATGGGAATACATCTGACGGTTTCAAAGAAATGGGTTGGCTCCATGGGTCTTTGAATCAATCAATTATGTCTGTAGGTCAAGGAAAAAGGCAGAAAATGGACCGTGATTTTATGCCTTAGGCAAACAATACTATGAGAAATAGGATTTTAAATAGAAAACTAGTTTTGGAATGATTAATAATGCACATTTGTAAGTGACCGAAAGGAGACTCCTAAAGTCACTCTCCAAGGGTAGAAATCAAAGCAGTTGGACACTTAATCTCAGTTTGGACAAAAAGTATTTAGAAAAAGATACAGATTTGGAGATAATTCATAAAAGATTTTATGAATGTGCACAAATATTCCATTAGGTACTGCTGAGAATTGGAGAAAATGACACCTATAGAAACCCAGAAGCATTGCTAAGCTACATGGGGACGAAAGTGTAGGCCATCAATCTATAGTGCCAGTTATCAGTGCCACTGCATGACTTTTTGTCTTAAATGAAATTTGCAAAGAAGAGAACGTGGACTCTTATATTTATCCCAATGTGGGGCTTAGCCAGGCAGGTGTGACAAAAGGCAAAGGAGCATGGGAGTTGAAATTACGACACAAGAATATTGAAAGTGATGTTTCATGGAATGTAGAATAGAGAGGAGAGCAAGTAAAGATAGGAGAGGGTGGATTATTAGAGACAGTAGAAAGGTCAAGAAAGTGGAAATCTCAATGAGCATGTAGAATGAACTAAGAGTCAGAGGTTGTGTTAAAAGGATAAACCGGAGTTTTAAATGTCAAGAGTGCAGCTGTTCTCGGTGAACACATGGTTTAGAACATTGCCATAGGAAGGGTTGTTGACAGACAGCTGATATGAAAACAATTGGAATCCAAGTAAAGGCACTGGAAGACTATGGCTATTATTCGGGGCCCTAAGTTTTTGCAACTGAGCAGAATTACTGGAAAGTCAGTGGATGAAAATTATAAGATGAGGGAGAAGTGATAATCGACAAATAGGGGATTACAAAAGAGCAGATTTTGGAGACTGGAGGGGAAAGCTGTTAATATATTTGCTGTTAATCTGGAAAAAAAAAAATCAGTATTTGTCCAAAAGCTGCACTGGGGAGAGGGAAGAATGCTGAGCACCCCTTGGTTTTCAGCCCACCTCTTGGTCCTGAAATTCATAGCATAGGCGGGAACAAGCAGCTAACACTTATAGGGACTACGGGGGACAATATATCTTTAGAATCAGCTAGGTTTCACTTACTGCCAAGAAGCAAATGGTGTGTTCAGTTCTGAGAGTAAGGAGGTTGGGAAGTTATGTGCCATTGGATGACCTTGGGATTCTAGTAGGCAAAGGGTGCAAGCGTGGGAGAGAAGGAGGTGGAGGGGGGGCTTATGTCAAGGGAAAGCACATTGCAGTACAGAGATGAAAGTAGAGGTAGTCACGACGGCTTATGTTTTTGTTTTGAAAAAAAGACACTTAAATATGTTGACATCTTTGACGTCATGGTGTAATTAGCTATCTTCAGGGTTTCTTTTACTCAAAATGCATGGTCTGAATGGTTTGTGTTTCCGAGTAATCACGGGTTGGATAAAACAGCAGCCCCTAGAGGAGAGGGGTGGTGGTGAGACAAGAAGGCACAGGGCTCTCTGGAGGAAGACAATCAGAATTAGAATAAATTAGGCTTCTAAGACGCTGCTAAGTAGTAGAGAAGGGGTTTGAATCCATCTCAGTTGAAAGCCATGTTATTCCCTTTATGTTTCACTGCACTGACCTTCTCAAATTTTATAAACAAGAAATGTATGTCCCACCAGCCCTACCTTAGAATAGGGGGGAACGTCATAAACTTGGACACAAACAACAAGAGACCAGAGACATCAAGATAGCAATCATGGATAGATCTGACAGTAGGAGTCAGCAATCTAACTACGGAAAACTGAGGCACAGGAGGAGAAAATCCTAACTTACAGGGATAGCCTTTGGCGGAAATATTGGGTTTCAAAAATCAGAAAATGAACAGCATTAATTTGATTCAAACTGTGATCTTGATGTTAGGGAAACAGTGGAACAGTCAGCCAGATATGCCTTTGGTTATGATGGGGTGGAAAGCATATTTTACTTGGTATCTAAAATTAGCAGTTCAACTTCCAGCCTTTCTTGCTGCCATATGTGTGATTCTGAGTGAATGACTTTATCTCTTTTAAGTTTCTCTGAATTGCAGCTTGCTTAACTATAGAACACGGATAATGTTTGTTGCAAAATGTGTCATGAAAACTAACTGAGAAGCTCCTTTTTCTCATTGCAAAAGCCAAATCTGTAAAATTTGACAAATTAGAGGCTCTACTCGACAGTGATGTTTTCTTCTTCTGGCACTCATTTATTTCTCATGTACACAGTTGCTAGGTTAATCTCTTAGTTGAATATACACCTACCCTGATTCATTCCATCCCGACAAAAGTATTTTTTTTGTTTGTTTGATTCTCCAGGTTTCTCTAGCCTAGTGAGACCCTATCTTTCTAGCATCCTTTTCTATTTGTAAACATAAGTACTTTGTACCAGCTATCTTGGTTTATTTGCTATCTGTTAAGAACACCTGAACTTTCAACTTCAGTTCTTTTTATCACAGCAATTTTGTAGCAGGTGAAGCTCTCAGACCACAAACTCAGCTTTCAGGAAGTTTATCTTGATTATACCCAGATATAATATTCTTGAGATTTTTATCCAGGCAGAATTAGAAACTTGATCTCAGTCAAAATGTCTCTCCCAAAGCGCACACATTTTCTCTAGTCCTCCTTTCCAAAGTTTGTGTGTGTGTGTGTGTGTGTGTGTGTGTTTTCTGTTCAGGGTTTTATCTACTTGCCAAGGAAATTAATCTGGTTTGGGTAATCACTTATGCAAACTAGAGCTCTCTGATCTCTCGTTTGTTATCTGGAACTGGTCCTAGATGATTCTTTACTATTTCATGCCACTGAGGGAATGTTAGAAGTTCAGTTCTACCAGGGCCCTGGGAACTCTATGCATCCTTCTCAGGCCCATCAGCCTCAACATTCCAAACTCTTTTTGCTCTGGGATTGTGTTATGTTCCCAGGAAATTTTTACAAATATAAGCACAGGATTGTGCTCTTTTTAAATACTGTAAACACAGGATGATTTGTGAAGGGGACACTCCCTTCCCCAAGTGTCTACTCAAGTTTTGATTCCCACCTATATCCTTCACATTCCCCAATTTAGCATAATTTTATCAGAGCTGATGGTTGACAATGGGAATGTTTTAAATTACTCCTCTCTTTCTTCTCACAAATGTATTCACTTGGATGTAAGTGCTAGATGTTCCTCTCAGGGCTAGAATTTTGAAGCACCCTCTCTTTTTGATGTTAAGTTATATCATGTTGTTTATGATGTTATGCTATGTTACCAAATCTCTATGAGATGGCTAAGCACGAAGTTAGAAATACAGCATTAATACTGAAATGGGCCACTCCATGTAGCAAACCCTAATGTGCGGATTTGCTTTGCTTTACAAGGGAAGTGGGAGCAAGCTGTTCTCAGTCCTTGTCTGTAGTAGAGAAGTAAACACGGGTAAAGTGTGGTCCACAAGACATCACGACTAGGATCATGAAGCATTAAGAAGCATTAAGAGAACTGACAAAAAAAAAGAAAGAAAAAAAACTCCGACTTTTGGAGTGTTGGTTCCTTCTTTTGACTCTCAGTAAAAACACTGAAGAAAGAAATAGGATTAATTTAAAACAAATCAATCTGAAAACATAAAGGAGAAAAAAGTACATGGCCCTGCTGATCCAAGTGATTTCTGTTTGTAAACAACAATCCGTAGTGTCTATAATATTTGTAATTTGAAATCTGGCAGGGTCGCCAAAGCCAAGTGCTCATCCCAAGCTGGAGGAGTTCATGTGAACAGGGGCAGAAAGATGGGATTCTTATTAAAAAAAGACAATCCCGATGTCCCAGGTGTCTCTGAGGTACTTTCATTAAACATCCTTTGACAGATAATGATGAAAATCAATCTCACCCAGAAGATGTGCCTGGGACATAGCATGAGGACAAGTGGCAGGTTACCAGCACCTCCCCGCATTTGTTCTGAGCTAGATGCTGGGATGAAGTTAAAGTCTATTGAATGGGTAGCCAGGAGATGTGGCTTATGCACAGATGCTCATTGCTACAAGAGGAAGAAATTTAAGGCTTCAGAACCTGGGGCTAAACTCTGGCTCCACACACCAGTCCGTAGAATTTCCTAGAAGCAAACAGACCAAAGTTGACTACATTTTTCAGTGAGCTGGACTATCAAGGAAATTTCAAACTTGACTGAAACCAGCCAGTGGCTTCTTCATCCCTCTGACAAATCTTCAGATCCCAGAACCATTCCACTGAGACTGTAAGGTGGTACGTTGCCTAAAAAGGAAATTGTCCCCTGAGGTGGCCATACAAGACAATAGACAAAGGAGATATTTCTAGAAAGTAACCTCCTGAGCAGCTGTTAAATCTGATCAAAGGATGGATTCCACTTCAAGGACAGGCTACTCCTAGGTTTTACTTAGCAGCATATGTTTTATGCTGTGGAACTATATGTTGTTTCCCTTTCCTTTTTAAAATGAGAATTTTCATTTATATTACTGTATTATTTCTCTCTGATAATGTATTTGGAAAACTGGAGACAGAAAAATATATCTTTTAGCCACACGTCACTGGACTGTATGCAGTTACAGCCAACTCAGTGAACAGGATGGCCTATCACCAAGAGATCACATATATCGACCAGAATGCGGCACATGACACCTTCTGATACCATCCTTGGGAAAGGCTGATGTTTTCCAACAGTTATAGGGGGTTTGAAATATATATATATATATAGAGAGAGAGATACACGCACACACACACACACATAAAAGAAAGTGTGTGTGTATGCATGTGTGTGCATGTGTATGCGTGTGTGTGTGTATGAGAGAGAGAGACAGAGAGAGAGAGAGAAAGGCAGAGAAACAGAGAGAGAGAGAGGAGTTTGGGAAAACCAAAATAGTGGATACTGTGGTTTATCCATTCCTTCCATTGCATATACCCAAGTGGTTTAGGATGAGGTGGAGCCCACAATTCAGCCTCCTCCTAGCTCTAGGTTGATTTCAACCCTCTTGCCAGATAAATGAATTGAGGAAATTCACAAGTAAGTCAACAGTGCATAGTATCACCCTGGGTAAAGTGATTGGTTCAGAGATATGCTTGACTTAGTTCAAGCCAAAGTCTTCAGAATGGAAGAGCCAGAAGAGGCCATTGCACTTTCTCCTTTTGAATGTGTACATGAGACACTTGGCCCTGTATCAGCGCGCATGAAACTGACACTGGGGAAGGAGAACAGAGAAGGGTGCCTTTTATTCTATCAGTAAGCCATTACAGCTCTGAAGATCGGCAACCTTCTATTTATGTGATCCCAATCAATTATCTTTACTGTTTAAAGAGTTGGTTTTGTGTTAATTGTGACAGGAAAAGTCACTGTTGTTATAATTACTTATATTATTAGGAAACATATATTTCTATGTAGCCTCTCATGTGTTTCTTCTTTTTCACCCAATGAAAGTGCACTTTCCTTGAGAACTGAAGTTATGTCTTACATTTCTGGTTCTAGTATTTTTCCTAACATATAATAATGACTTATGAATATTGGTTAACTGCATCATCAAAGTGTTTGACATGACTAGGTAAGTTTCGACTTCTGATATAGCCTGTTTTTACGTGTTCTGAATTCTTCTAAAGGCAATACCTTTGAAAACAATCCTTTGATTCAGTCAAAGAGTGCTTTATATCTAACTCTAAAACTGGTGAATTTCAAAATACTTGGTTTCCTGGCCAGTTTTTTTTAAAGGTCATCCAGTACTCTGTAGGCACTGTTTTCAGGCAGCTTCCTCAAAACCTTGACTCACTACCTTGCTGAATCTCCATGATGAATAGAACTCAATGTATTCCTTTACTGACAATGGATACACTATGACATCTGTCCAATAAAAATCAGTCATTTATTGTGGTACATACACACCATAGAATACTATACAGCTATGGAAAAAGAACAAAATGATGTCTTTTTCAGCAACATGTATGCACCTGGAGGACATTATCCAAAGCAAATTAATACACAAACAGAAAACCAAACACCACATGTTCTCACTTACAAGTAAAAGCTAAACCTTGGGTACACAAGGACACAAAGATGGGAATGATAGACACTCGGGACTTCAAAAGCAGGGAAGGAGGGCAGAGGCAAGGGTTAAAAACTACCCATCAATCAGGTAGGTTCACCACCTGGGCAACAGAAGCATTAGGAGCCCAAGCATCACAGAATATACTCATACAACAAACCTGCACATGTGTTCTTGGAATCTAAAATAAAATAAACATTTAAAATATAAAAATAAATCACTGAAAAAATTAATCATTTAAGATAAAATTGTTTTAATTTATACGGTTTTTAAAAATTATGTAGGGATTCATACTTTTTTTTTGGATTGCAGAACCTGAAAAAATACATTATGTGGTTAAATTAACCATTGCAAAAAAAAAACCCCAAATATTTAGAAAATTTTCTCTATGTGTAAATATTGATTTCAAACTTGTTTTACTTCCTCCAGTGAAGCAAGAGCATATAGGGTCATGACCCAATTTCAGAACATTTGATTGTCTCAGCTCAATTTCATAACTGCTCAAGAGAAATCCCTGAAGTAAAATTTATCATTATTCTCTGAAAGTTGTTTGAAAAAGAAATGTTAAATAAAAGTTTCATCATATCTTTCAGTTGTGCATTTCTTGTGCCCCAAAACACAAATACTATACCCCTAGCCCAGTGAAAATAACTCATAGAAAGTTTTAAAATAGTGAATGCAATGAGGTCATTGAATCTCATGTAAATAAATGCTCATTGGATTAAAGTGTAATTTTCTTAAAATTACAGAGTCTGAAGTTTGCCAGTTTTCCTTAAACTCTTTCAAGGTTATTTTGTCTTTCCTATTTTTAGTCTACAATTTCATGGGGAGTTAGCATCTGTTATAATACAATGCTAGATCATTATAGGTTTTTAATATCACCTGTTTTCTACAGTTTTTCATGAATCCCTTGTGAATTTTCAAGACAGTTGACTCATCAGTCTAGAAGCTCCTGTCATCCTGGTATCTGAAGGGCACCAAATGGATGAGCATGAATGAGCTCCCTTTTTTAGGTTTTGTTATTCTTTTGTGTTTGTTTATTTTTAGTTTCTATATTATGAAGTTTTCTACTGGTATTATTAACCAGTGTACATAAACGGCCACAATTTACTAACATCATAACAAAATGGTTTTGAAACAAAATATTTTTGTAAATTCCTCTCTGGGACTTCTGATTCAGGGATTTTAAGTCATTAATAAATGTTTGTTTATTATAGCTTTTTTTGTTTAATTTAAGGGATGTTTTTCCATAGACTTCTGCTACCATAGAGGCATGATCAACAAATAAATATTGATTTTCTGAAAACATGATCTCTCTGAGCACACTGCTTTATTGCATTCTTCCCTGTTACCCTCATCCCATTTCTTCCCAATTCCCTCTTGTTTTCCATTTACAGAAACAAATGAAAACCTATTCCAGAAGTTTTTGCAAAAAATAAAATGGCATAATGCTATATCATTTCCTTTGAAGAGTTGAAAATATAAAGTCCACTTAAGTAAGGAATCAAGGAAGTCAGAGCGATTAGTGAATGAAACTGACCTGGGAGTCCAGAAGACTAGATGATCATTTGACAATCAATGCTGTGGTTTTAAATGTGTGTGTGATATCCATCTATTCTTTCAAGTTTTACTAATGCTATAATTAATGTGAGTCAAGCACAGCTGTGACTACATGCCAGATAGACCAATAGACAAACTGCCCATGGTCATGTGGCTTATGTTATCATGAAAAGTGCATAGACAGTTACAGTGGGCTCAGGGAAACCAAAGACCTGGAAGAAACTATGGCAAGTGCAAGTGACCTCATTTTAGGGGTCAAGAAAGGAAAAGACATCCTCCTTGAGAACTGAATAATGAGGAGGAAGTTGGCCATCTAGACACGCGTAGAGAAAGAGCACTCTACAAGCAAGAGGGCTGGAGCCTGGAGAAACTGGAAGAAGTCCAATAGGGGAGTATCACAGAGCAAGTGTTTGGTGTGAGGTCATGGGAGCAAGAGAGTAATGTGATAGGGTATTCTGAATAAGCACAATAAGGCGTCATGGGTAAGCACAGGCAAGAAGTGGATGTTACAAAGAATGGGAGAGGAAACTGACTAGGTAGACAGAATCCCTGGTCAGTGCTGCAGAGAACATGAAGATAACAGGAATCATTCTTGACAATTTGGATCAAACAGAAGGATCAGGATCACATCCAAGAAAACACATGACACTCTTCCTGGTCTCTGTGGCAATTTCTGTTTTTGTTCTATTTCATGAGTATAGGACAGAGCCAGAAACAACAATTAAAAAAAAACAACAACAAAATGTGAGTACTTTGCGACTATAACTCAACTTTGTCAGTTCTGTCCATGAATTTTGTTACTACACTTTCGCTACTTCCAAAACCAGTGAAATATATGAAAACCATAATAACTTAGTGGTTCGCAGAATCTTAGAATGATGGAGTTAAAAAAAAATCAGCAAAGGGTTGAAAGGGTGCCTATTCTTTGATAACACCAAAACACTCACATATTATATGTTAATACATTTTGGTAACCATAGAAAAGTGGGAGAAAGAAAAAAAATTTAATCCTCTTTTCACTGTCATTTTGGGGTATTCCTCTGGAATATGTCTTCAATAACATAACTATGCTCATGCCTTACATATAAGCTTCTCAACTTATTTCTCTGAAGGTTGTATCACACTTAGTTTTCCATGGTATTACAAATCTTTTATGTCTTAATGACCATCGAAAACACCACTTTCTAATACCAATGTACATATGTGAAAACCTACTTAACCATTTCCATAATGATGTGAACATTTTTACGTTTTTAAGTTACAATAGAAATTGTGGTTACATTACTTAACTGGTGGATTAGTTTAATAAGTAGGATATGCCGATCATTGTGCTCAGTGTTGCATATACAATGATAGGTGAGAAATAGTGATTGGTTACAGGGAGTTTGCTGTCTTCTTGGTCTTAAAGTGTTTTCTACATTCAGAATGCTTACCCTACCAGGGATTTCTGAATGTGAAAAAAAATAAGCATAAATGTAGTAAAGGCTCCCAGTAGTTATTACCAAATTAACTTCTTAAAGAATATACCAATTCCTAATTCCCCCCCTAAAAATATATAAAAGAAACTTATTTTGCTATTATTTGATCCAGGCTTTTAAATTATGACTAACATAAAACTAACTCAAACTAGGATTAAGTTAGAAAAACAAAGTGGGGGTAGGAGGTTCAGGACATTGATTTAAGCTCCAGTAACTAAATAATAAAGGGCTATTGTCGGCTTCAGGTGTTGAGAGATACAGGGGCTCAGACAAGAGCATCTGGGCTCAGGTTTTTTCCATCTCACAACTCTGATTTTTTTCTGATGGCTTCACTCATTCAGGCTCTGTCTACTTGGGAATATAGATATTCCAGGTTCCATCCTTCCGAGTTTTAGTCTAGCAAAAAGAGAGCACATTTCTCATGTCAGTAACTTTAACAAATGTCCTAGAATTGACTTTCATTGACATGGCTTGGTCCCTGTTAATTTTGGAACAAATCACTGGGCCATGAGATTAAATGATGAATCAACTGTGAACTGATGGCTGATGAATCAGCCATGAAATATGCTAATTGGCAAAGCCTGGATATCATGCCTCACTCAAAAGACAAGACTGAGTGCCTAGGAGGGGCCATTTCCCAAAGGAAATAAGACCGTTCACACAAGGAGAAAGAGCAATAGATACTGGAAGGGCAAAGACAATTGCTATTCCCTTAAATTGGCAGTATCATGCTTTAAGCAGATGTGAAAACTAAACTCAAGAAGATGAAATAACTCAGTGTCATCCTGCTCATTAGGTACTAAAATGAGAGTAAGACCCAAATCCGTGTGTTCATACTTCAGTGCTATTTGGATATTTCTATACTTCTTCTTTTCATTATCAACAAATAAATGACTACCTATTGTATACAGAGGTTTGCTCTTTATAGTAGCTGAAGATTTAGTTAGATAAGACAAAAACAATATGCTAAGTGACACAAATCAATAGCTAGAAGAAAAATAGGAATTCAGTTGAGAGAAGTGTAGGAAAGCCTCGCAAATGAGGTGACCAACCTGGATGAATCAAAATT
Source organism: Piliocolobus tephrosceles (assembly GCF_002776525.5). Taxonomy (NCBI): domain Eukaryota; kingdom Metazoa; phylum Chordata; class Mammalia; order Primates; family Cercopithecidae; genus Piliocolobus; species Piliocolobus tephrosceles. The sequence continues at coordinate 12,703,559 of NC_045436.1, read as the reverse complement.
ATATCATCTCTACTGCAAAGAGCACATTTTGGGGGAAGCATCCCATCACACTCCAAAAAACATTTTTTCCAATAAGGTTCATATACCCTTTTCCCCACTATGAGGGGTGTGCAGCTCTGGAAACCAGGTAGGGCCTGTGTCTCTCTGAATGCAGAACCCAGGCTGAGTTGGTCAGAGGTGGACAGTCAAGTTCTGGGCTAGCCAAGTTCTCTTCCATAGGAACTCAGGGTTTCTGCAATCTCAGCGAGAAACCAGAACTCAGCTGAAGTCTGGCTATGAGCACAGGGTTTGGTGTTTAGAAAACAAGCAGGGCAAGAGACTACCTTGTCCTTAATGAATTCTTAGATTCCTGTTGTCATCTCGGTTTGAGGTTCTTTGAGGCACAGTCATTGTTCTGTGAGTTCAGCAAGATATCTCAATACCTCCTATATTTTACTGAACTTGTTTAACTCGGCTTCTACTATCTGCTGCCAAAAGCAAATATTGAATGTGACATTAGTTCCAATATTCATCTTTCAATTTCTCTTATAATTGAATCCTAATATTTCCTATTTTACTTCACACATTTTAAAACTCTAGGTTCTGTCAACTCAGGTCAGATCTCTTTGCTTTCCTTCTTCTATAAGCTCAAGAAATTTACAGTATAATAATTTTATGTACAGTATAGTTTTTTAAAAAGTCTTAAATAAGTTTCAGCTAGATTGTAAACGTCCTAAGAGAAGGAGTCACTGTTTCACGTTTCATGAGATTTCGCCTGTGCACCTAGAAAAAGATGCAGCTTATTGCTCATAAATAATAATGGGTCATTTTATTTTGAAGAAATTTTTCATAAGTGTTTTACATAAACGAGTCTTCCAATAACATAAATATTCATAATTAGCTAAGTCCTCATCTTCTTATGTATGAAACTACCACATACAATAACAAAAGCAATCATCGTTTCCCAGGGAACACCCCTGAGCAGGGATTGTGCAGCTGGGAGTAAATCACTGGTCGGAGGCTCTCTATCTGTAGGAGAGTCAAGCGCAGCCAGGAAGAATCGCATTCTGCATTTCCACCATTTTTCCACCAAGCTTGCTTTATGGGTTAAATCGATTTAAGTAAATTCCCAAGGCAGCCTTAATGAGCGAAAACTATCACCAAAAGGAAGCCACTAGGATGTAAGTGGTGTGAGAATAGCATCAGTAAGTCTTTGCCTCAGCCACTAATATAGACATTCTGGGGACATTGCACAGATGGAGAAATGGAATCAACTCTTTTCCCAGTGTCCACCTACTACTGCTTCCCCAAACTTATTCCCAATAAGGAAGAAACAGAATGAAAGACTAGGATGTGTTTACCTGTTTATTTAAATACTTACTGAGTAATAATTATGTGCCAGACATAGTACTAGGAAAATGAGATTGCAGTTGTGAAAAAGAAGTGCAGATTGCTTGATTTCACAAAACATATCCTCTATGCTAGAAGGAGATGCAAACACATGAACGGGGAACCCTGATATGGTGGTGTAAGTGCAGTGAAAGGAGAAGTGTTCTGGAGATGTGAGGAAAACCACACAACCAGGAAGTGGACGGATTTTCCTGCAGAAAGTAACATCTCTGCTGGGAATATTCAGACGAGGAAGATGAGGTGAGATGAAGAATGGGTCAAAAATGGAACCGCATTCCCAAAGGCACAGAGACCAGAGCTAGGTGCAGGAAGGCCAGTGGGTCTGAAAGTTATCCAGGATGGCCAGAGCTCAAGTGTGAGGTGAGCGATCACAAGAAATTAGGCTGTCAAGAAAAGCTGGGACCAAATATTAAAGGGTAGTGAAGTCTGTTGTCAGACACACTATACTTTGCAGTATACTTTACAGGAGAGATCTAAGGAAGGCTGGGACATAATCAGCACGCATTTCAGAGAGTTCACTGTCGTAGTAAACTAGAGAATATATCAGAATGGGAAAAAACTCAAGGCAGAGAAATTAGAAACTAGTTAAGAGACAGTATTATAGACAAATCCAGGGTAACATCTGTAGGGGCCTGCACAAGACTCCCTGGGAGATGAAGCGCAGTGGATGATGCATGTCAGGGTCTCTGGAAGCACCTTATACACCTTGTGAGCCCCCTGAGCAGTCAGCATACAGGTTGTTATACATTTTTTTCAGCATCCCTACCTTGGATCAACTCACACAGGAAAATATGTCACTAGATTACAGCAGAGTCACGCTTTCCTCTTTCTTATGAGGTACACAGCTGAAACATGGACTTGGGGCAGTCAATTTCCCCTATCCTTTCTTTCTCACTAAAAGAACCATGATTTGCTCAGGGACCCTAACGTGTTCAAAAAGCTGCTTCCTGCCCATTTCCCTGCAATCTCTGTGGCCTGTGAGAGGTGAAGCCTACAGGGTGAAACCGCAAAAAGTAAGAAGAGGCAGATTCCACTCCACATGCTTGTTTCCTTTGCTCTCACCTCTTCTTCCTGTCTGAAATGCAGACGTGTTGCCTGGAGACAGGGCAGCCACCTTAAGAACAATGGAAACAAAAAGCCAAATGCTAAGGATGGTGCAGAAAGAAGAAAAAGGGAACCGAGTCCCTGGGACCTTAATGGAACTACTGATTTGTGTCAGTAAAATAAACCTTTGTTTACGTCCTGGCAATCAGTTCCTTTAACATTCATCTGAAAGCAGTCATCATGAAACCAGCAGTTTTCTTAGCCATTTGACAGAGCCCCCAGTATTCTTTTTTATTTTCCTTTTTTGTTGAAGTAGTAAAATGAGTGTTCTTTATAGGAATAAATAAATATGCACCTTCATCTTCCAAGCTGGTTTCCTAGGCAGAGCTTTTGTGAGGGAAATATTCACGGTGATACCCTCAAAGTCTTCTGTGAATGTGGGATAGTACATCTCCAAAAGAATTTGTAGGAACATTTGGTTCTCTCTCTGGCCATTTGCAGTTTTCCCAGCCATGAAGACAGAATCAAAGTAATTTGATCTATTCAGGGAAGTAGACTCTCTCATTTCCGTAGAATAATAGTGAAGAAAATAAAAGAAGATAAGAGTTAACTCATCAATTAACATGACATTGCTCACTTGCCTGAACAGGTCATCTGTGTCAGGGAACTTGTCTTATCCTTGTTGTGTTATAAACCTTTCATGAAGCCTTTGGCTCCTCACCTACCTAATCCCAGCACAAAACAGTATGTTCTTCACTCACTCGTTTATTTATTCTTTCAATAAACAGTCACTGAGTGCCTGTACTAATTGTTAGCATTGTACTGCTTGTTAGGTATCAAAGACAAACAAAATTCCCATCCTTGACTTCAAAGAAGGCGCAGCATGCCAGGAGCGGGGACATTTAACAACGAACAGCAACTGTCTTGGCGCTGTGATTCAGGCCTTCACGGTGCAGTGGAGCAGTGTGGAGAAGTGGGTAGTTCTACTTGGAGATTAACAAAGTGTCCACAGAAGATGGAGTGCTTGAGCAAATCTTGAGTAGATGATGATATTCAACAAGGGAACGAGGGAAGTATCCATGCCAGGCACAGAAAACAGTATCATCAAAGGCACATGGTAGAAAATGGAATATGGTACATGAGGTTGCAAAAAATTATACAAAGAGAAGGTCAGAAGCTGAGGCTTAGATAGGCATGAGGAACTACGGCCATATAGAAAAGGGTGATATAGGCCGGGCTCGGTGGCTCATGCCCGTAATCTCAGCACTTTGGGAGGCTGAGGCAGGGCAGGGAGATCACCTGAGGTCGGGAGTTCGAGATCAGCCTGACCAACATGCAGAAACTGCATCTCTACTAAAAACAAAAAATTAGCCAGGCATGGTGGTGGATGCCTGTAATTCCAGCTACTCGGGAGGCTGAGGCAGGAGAATCACTTGAACTTGGGAGGCGGAGGTTGTGGTGAGCTGAGATCGTGCCATTGCACTCCAGCCTGGGCAACAAGAGAGAAACTCTGTCTAAAAAAAGAAAAAGAAAAAGAAAAGGGTGGTATCATCAAATAGAAGATCATTCTAGAGGCATTAAGATATCTCACCAGACTCAGAGAAATGATCGATTTTTGCCCTCCACATTTAAGATAACGAGACTCTTACTGTCCTAGGGTAGTAGTTATGCATCTGAGATGACAATGGAGAGCAAATGTTTAAAATACAAAGAATATAAATAAGGAACCCTTAATGATTGGAGACGGGAGGTAAGAAAAAGGCCATTCCAAAGATTATCTAAATTTCCTTTTTGGGTGACTAGGCAAATCAGGATTCCATTTTCTAACACAGGAAATAGATGAAAAAGAAGTAGGTTTGAGGGAGAAAGGTTTTCAATCTGGCTTTAGACTGGGCATCAGTGTGGTCCAGCGGAAATACACATTTTGGAAGAAGACAGAGTTGAGTTCAAACCCCAGATGTGTTAATAGATCTGTGGCCTTGCTTCTCTCCCTTATGTCCCTGAGCCGTGATTCCATCTGTAAAATGTGGATCACAATTTCTTCCTTGAAGAATTGTTTCGTCTTACAATATGCACAAGATGCCTAAGGGTGTCTCGTGAAATGGTGACTGCTACCATTCCAAACCTGGCAGGGGTACCTGTGTGAAATCCAGGTGAGATTCTCCAGTGGCTGCTGGAGGGCTGAGAGACATCAGACCTCGGCACATATACGCTCCTGTATTGAAGGTGCCCAAAAATGTTGATCGCATTTCAGTTAATCCGATGACGAGAAGCAGGCAGTGAACCACAGGAAAGGATGAATGTCTTCAGCAAGGATGAGAACGAAGGAAATATCTTTTTATCAATTGTTTTGTGCCAGGAAAGTTTACACAAATATGTCATCTCAATCCTTTCAAACCCAGGGAAGTATGTGATTTTATCTCAAATTTAACTAATAAGGAAATTGAAATTCAGGAATATTAAGTGGCTTTCCCAAGGCCACACAGCCAGTAAGTCCCTAGTAGGAATTGAGCCTTGATAGGCAGCAAAGTCAAGACAATGTCACTACACGAGAGTTTGTGTGTTTCTTCCATGCTGTAGTCTTCCTTTCCCCATGTAGATAGAGAAAGGATCAAATCGCACAATGTTGTGGTTGTGCACAGGACCATAATGGCCCCGGATATATAGGCTGGCGACGTACGGATACAAGTCTGGGGACAGAGCTCACTGAAAGCTCAGCACTGAGTCACAGACATGACTTAGAAGTGCCAAACTTCATTTTAGAAGACCTGGGAAGGTCATACTTTTTTCTGGGAAAATAAACAAAATAAGATTTAACAACACACTGTGTTTTCTTTACACAATAATAAATGCCCTGCAAGAAATATGTATTATCTCTATCACTCGGGGGAATTCAATGTAGACTTTGTCCCTGAGCTTTAGCAAGGGCTGTGAGAGGGATGCACACTGCCCTCTGCTGGGGGGCGTGCATAAGCACACGGCGTACAGTTCAGGCTTCATCAAAGGAGCTGTATTTTGTATGTTACTTAGAAAAGTAACTAAGGGTGACAATGTGTGTGAGCAACACAGTATTTACAGATGCATCCCTGATGCATAGTGCATACCCCTCACAGCTCATGTTAAAGCTCCAGGACTAATATATATACTGTGTGTGTGTGTATATATATATATATATTTCCATATTTTCTTATAATATCACAGATTGGCAAATGACAGCAATCTTTAGCTTTTGTTTAAAGATATAGAAATTCAAGATGGTCAGTGAGACATCCAAGGCCATGCAAATATTCACTCATCAGAGCAAGATGTAACTCATTTTAACATTCTCTATAAAAGAGCAATTCATGATTATTAGAGTGCACATGAATCACTTGGGAATTTGTTTAAAAAAAAAAAAATGGGCCTCATTCCCAATGACTCTGACCTAGTTACTTGAGTGAAGCCCATGAATTTGCATTTTTAACAAATGGCCACATATTCTGAAGCAGGTCATCCACAGACCTTGTTCTGAATAAACACTGATCTACAATCCTCTTTATCTCTCAAGGTTTTTATTAAAAGCTGACTTGCAGAAAACTTCAGATTTTAATTTTTCTTTCCATCTGGGTAACCCTAAACAATATTATTTAACCTCTTGTGTCCATCCCTTCATCTGTAAATGCTACATGTTGCCCACACAAATTCTCACCCTTTGTTACTTTTGTAAGTTTGTGAACAAAACTATGTAGCACTTATATATGGGTGCTCACTTGATAATTCATTTCTCAAAGGCATTACTGTTTTAAATTATAATAAAAAATAGGCAAACTGCCAGTCAGGTCCTATTTTCCACAGGACACATACAGGAAAATAAGTCTTAGAGACTTAGTAACAGCTGGTAAGGGCAAAACCTCACTTCAACTTGGATTTTCTAATTCACATCCAATTCTCACTTTGCTGCAGACTCTGTCATTGGAAACTTTTCTCAAAATTCTCACCCCATATGTTTTTAACTAAGAAATAAAGGCATATTGAGTTCTCTTAGTGCCCCAGTAAATGCTGGTCAAACTCAAGGGAAAACTCTGGAACGTTTTCTCGGTTCCTCCTAGTGAACTACTTGACTTCTACAGGGTGCCCTGCAGACATTGTCAGATTTATTGTGAGGCCATCTTGGGACCCACACTTTGACCCAAGTAAAACTGTTGCTCTAATTCCAATCAATCTCTGTCCAATACATAACTTGAGTGGGGATTCTCATGACAGGATAAATGTAAGAGTTTTCCTGGCTAGAAACATATTTATTTTTAGTTTGATATAGAATCCCAGAGATTGCATTTGACCAAAACATTTCTATGGTCTTTTTCCTGCATCATAAATCACAAAAATGTAAAGATTATCCCTATATGATTTAATGCTATGATAAATTAAGTTTTAAAGTATTTTTATAGATAGAGAAATATTTGCTAACAATTCTGTTCTATACTTTTTTCTGTTGAGAAAACATACTTCCTAGTCCTTTTAGCTTCTACATCTCTGAAAACTTCAGGAAGAAAGTGTGTTAGGGGATATGAATATAAAAGAACTGTGGCTGAATTTTAAGAATTTTGTGATCTCAAGCTCATTCTTGCACAACTGAAATAGAAAATAAAGGATGGCTTTCACAGGAAAGGGATATTTAGCTGTGATTTAAAAAACAAACAAATTAGATAAACAAGCAATAGTCTGCCTGTTTGAAAAAAACCAAGAATCTTTCCCGGGTCATTACTTTGGTTGTTACTTTTTCTCTTCAATAAGAGAGTAGACCAAATAAAAGTTTAATCTAAAAGTTACTAGCTCAGTCTAAACAAGGAGAGCAAGAAACTACATTCAAGCACAAACTTAACATTAGATAATTACATTTCTTAAATCAAACTTTTGGCCAAAACGGAATAGTAGGCAAGCTTCTATTCCAAAAACTGTCCAAAACAATTCAAAATGCTCTAAGAATGTAACAAGACACAGCAACAAGACAAATGAGAGATAGAAGACATTTAAAAAAAAAATAAAAAGTCCTCAAGTTATAGTGTAAAATTCAGAATAAAAGAGTTGCCTCACTTAGAAAGATTTTTTAAAAACTCATATAAACACACACACACACACACAGAGAGATACACAATCCATATCATCTAGAGGACTGATGAATGGATACATCTATTTAAAGATAAGCTACACACACATCTGACATAAATTGTACCATACTTTTCATTTCACTCAATATATTTCTAATGAGAAAAGAAACACTCTGTGCTAAAATACAATCCATATTTTTATAATAATTGATCTGGGAGCACCTTTATATACTCTAATCTCAAGTGAAATCATCTATAACATAATACAAACTTGATTTCTACTTCATTAATGTGGAGTTTCTTTTAAAAAATATTTTTTTCTCTCTTAGGAGATTCTTTTGTCAACATGACACATATTTAGAGAGTGTTCTGTTCTCCAATAAAAAAAGCTTCTTCCAAAATAAATCCCTTCTTAGCCTTTTTCTTCAATGGCAGGAATCCAATATCTGCGGTAATTTTGCTCCTTATTATTATTTTTCGCCCAAACCCATCCATTTTCCATCCTTCCTTAATCTCTTCTGTGCCCAAGGTGACACGTGGCACTGTGTACACCCTGTGACCTCTCTAAACCGCATGAAATCAGGCCCCATTCCTGCTGGTTCCAGCTGGTACACACAACTGGAGGCATCAATACAGGACTCTGGAGTGCCGGAATGGAGGAATGTCACATATTTTCCCTGCTTCCTTCCTCCTTTGTTCCATTCCCTCCCTGTCTCTGGCCCCACTACTTGGTTCCAGTTTTCATTAGGCCCTGAGAAAATTAATTCCTCCATTTCTCCCTTTAGCCTTGGAGTCATAGAATCTTCCACTGTTTCTTGCTGCTAAGGTAGACCTTTCTCTACAAGATAAGGAAGCAAGCAATTTGGGAAGTCCATCTGGTGCCAAGTATGTCTATCCCAACTCTGCATTTAGAAACCGGGAAAATACTCACATGGTGTTTCCAAGGGCTTGCAGCACCTCAGTGAGATGACTTTGGGTGTTAACTGCACTTCCCGCCATACTTTCACAGTCAACTGTCGCTTTATCCCCTCACCACCAATGGTCCATGGTGATATGTTGAGCCACCAGAAATTAATGTCAACGCAAAGCCAGCATTGAGAAATTTTTGGAGGATCTGAGTATTTGCCATTCCCCAATTCAAAGTTATCCTGGTAAATATGTATTGCACCTCTAGTGAAGACATAGAAAAAAATTTCGAGCACACACTTGAGGTGCATTATGGGACCCTGCCTTAAAGGACATGCCTCTTCCTCAATCAATGAACTCTGAATCTATGAACAGGCTGCATTCTAGGAACTAGGTGAAAGGCAGTGTATTACTACTATTGTGATCTTGGTAGATTTCTGTCCACCATACTGGGATTTTCCCCAAACTATTTAGATCAAGGGAAATCTTCTAGACTGTCAACTGAGTATTATCAGATTCACCAAATCACAAGGCTGAACACAAGTGTAATATTCCATTACTAAGTGGGAATGATGTGTCTGAGACAGGTCCTAAGCGAGCTGAAAATATACATGTAAACTGCATGAGCAAATGTCCTAGACCCACCCTTGCTGTTTTGTGGTCTTTCTTCAACTCAAATCTGTGGCTTAGTAGGAAATTCTTTATAACCAGTATGACTAGGTATCTGAAGAGAGAAAAAAAAAAATGAAGATATAGTGGGTTTTTTCAAGATTTTTATGCTAAAATTTGGGTAGAATTTAGTATAGTTTCATTTCAAAGTGGCCTTGAGAGATGGCTGTAAAATAAAATATTCCTGATAGCAACAATTGTGAGCATATAGTTGGTTTTCCACATTGTTTTGTAGAAAAACATAATTTGAGGTATAGATTTTCACTGCAAAATGAACACAGGGTAATAATTTCACCAGTTGAAAAGAATAAGATTGGTAAGGTTGAGAATGGATAAAGTGGTCTTTGGAAGGGGCATTGGGCTGCATCTCTTAGGATGAGCACATAGTGTATAGATATTTGTATGTTCAACAAATGCCCAGTAGGGGGTATCCACCGCCGAGCATGCTCTCAATAAGCAGGTGAACAATAGAAACTCACCTAGGTGAGAGGCAACCCCTCTCTCTCTAGCCATACCAGTGATGCTCAGTGAGCATAAACAGCTCAACAGCCTATCATTCCCTTCTTCGGGCTGACATGGACACAGTCACTGCTGGTGCTGAGTTCTCTCCTTGCCAACAGCAGAAAGCGGCTCAGAGCCTCCAACGTGGCACTATTCCTTTGGGTGATCAGGAGCAATTGGTTATCATCCAGCCATCTGGTGGAAGTTGATGACTTTGGCTTCCTTAGATTAGGGAGGACCAATAATTTGCCCTTCTGGGAATAAAAACACGGCACCGAAACAGATTTACTTTTGTTGTCTGCATAGCTTTGGCTAGCATCATGATCCCTTTAAGAGAATGCCTTATTCTCCATTTCCTATTCCTCATAAGATTATTCTGATTCAAAAATTCACAGAATATTTGCTTCCCATCCCCACAACCTTGCACTTGAAAGACTTAGGGGTGCTAATCCTAAGAGAGAAAACTTTCAACCAGGGAATGAAGCCTTAGTCCCATTAATGTAGAAGCTGAGACTCCCTCCTGGTCATTTTCAACTCTTCTTGCTACTGCACAAATAGGCGGAGACTGATTCCTATTAATAGCAGGAGGTTGGTTGCTGCTATACAATGTGGACAGAGAGTTCTATATCTGGAATCCAGGGTATTCTTCGGTATACCTCTTAATATCCCCATGATCATTGAAAAAGTCAATGAAAAGCTGTGACAAAACAGAACAGTCTCTGAGAGAAAGACTAGTGGGGTTGGAAGAAAAACTACTTCAAGCAACAAAGGCTGATTAAAATCTAGCCTTGAGGCAAGGATCCAATCAAGGCTAAAGCTGTTTATTCCCATTATTAAAACCCTTTGAATGGATTAAAGTAGCACACAGTAAATCCTTTGAATTGGATAAAATAGCTCAGGGAAAACAGATTAAAGGTGTGGATCTCCCACCTCAGCCTGATTGGCCTAAGGCCTGTAATTAAGTTGAGGGAGACCAAGCATGGGGCAAGAAGCAAACAAATACTGTAAATCGGAGAAATATGTCTGAAAGGAATTCTGGATGTGGTTACCGGAACATGTCACTGACTAAGTCAAACATTTTAGAAGCTGCTAAGGTTTTAAGAGAGATTACTATTGAAGGAGTCATGAGTGTGAGCCAAAAAAAATAAAAAATAAAAACAAAAATCCTATTCAAGAACCAAAATAACCCTCAGTCCCTAAGTTTCTGGCAGGCCGGGAACAGGCTGAGAAAGCCACTGAACCTCCAGTGCCAACATAGCATCACAGTCTCATTTCCAATTCATATATGGCCAAGAAGAATAATAAAAAAGAGGGAGGAATAAACAGCTGGAAAGAGTAGCCAAGGGCCATGGGAAAAAGTTAGGAGTGGGGCTCTTCTAGGAATGTGAGTTACTGTCTAAACAATCAAAATTCTCCACTTTCCCAGAATAAGGGCACCTCATGACCATTGTCTAGCATGATTTTAGAATATCTACAGACCAGCAACTTCTCAGTGTTTCCCATTTTTCCGATAGTGATACTTGTCTGTCCCTGCTCTGCCATTGCATGCTGGGGTTGAAGGTGGGCGATAACTTGTCTGTACACAGATCTGCAGACCAAGAGGGAGCGTGTCTGGATGAACAGCATTTGGCATCACTTGGAGATCACGGGCATCAAAGCTAGTATATGTTTTGTTGCTGTTGGAGGGAGAGGGAGGGACCAAAAGTGCAGAGTGGTATAGTCATTAGTGCTGTTAATCAAATATTCCCTTTTTCTCCATTTGAGGCACATGGGTCAGATTATACTTCCTGGCCAATTTGAAGTTGCTTTGACCAATGAAATATAAGCGGAATTCTATCTTTTCTGGATTGAAATCTTTACACAATTTGCCACACCCTCTTTTTTTCTCTGCCATGATTAACAAGAACTACTCCATAGAATAAAAGTTCTATTGTCCTGAGAGAGGACAGTGCTAAGGGGAGCCTCAGCCAGATTGCTCACATGGTATGAGAGAGAAATAAATCATGGTTTTAAGCCACTACGACGTAAAGTTTTTCATTATCATCACATAACCTAGCCCATTCTTTGACTTATTTACTCAAATTCAATCATTATCAGACTTGGGAGAATCTGTTATTTCCATTCACCACACTATTTCTCACTCTTTTTAACCTCTCACCTTTTTTCCGCCTCCATTGATGATGCTGGAAGATACAACGTTTTCTTATCCCAAATAGCATATTCTTCTTTAATTATTTTATTTATTAATCTTAATCTATAACTTCTACTCAGCCATTTCACCCTGGCCACATTGATGTTAGTCCTGTAGAATGTTTCTAAATAAGCCATTTTGTATTATGTAATAAAACTCAAATCTTTGAAAGAAAGTATGAAGAAAATCTAGTTTGAACAATTCTATGGACGAAAACACATAGTTTAATGGTACATGCGTGCTTTTAAAATCAGATGGGCTATTTAAGAGTCATCAGCCTCAGGAAAACTCACAGGGTGGATGTCTTACATACAAGTCTCTTCAGTCACACTTAAAATGCACGGAAAAGAAAGGCCTTCGTGAACGTATCACATTGTATGATAAAGAACAGAGAGTTCTAAGCTCTTCTTTTATTCGTAATTATCATTCTACTATAACTCAACCCTGGAGCGCCTTTGGAAATAAATCTCTTCCTTTCCATTTCTTTTCTTTCTTTTTATAGGCAATTCATATTATGCAACCATCAAAATGAGCAGAGAGCCTTCAAACATGTGAACAAACTACAAAAAGCAAGCAACCTTGGAATTGAGTTTCCTATTTCTTCAGGTACCAGGAGATAGAAGACACAGTATCAGGTAGATGTTCTCTGCTGTTTCTATAGGATGAGCCGCAGGCCCAGATTTTCGGCAGTCTTCAAACTGATGCTTCTGGAAGTCACTTCTACATTCCAATACACAGTTTTGTTTTGTTTTGTTTATTTATTTATTTTTGAGATGGAGTCTTGCTCTGCCACCAAGTTGGAGTACAGTGACACGATCTCGGCTCACTGCAACCTCTGCCTCCCGGGTTCAAGCAATTCCCCTGCCTCAGCCTCCCAAGTGGCTGGGATTACAGGCACCCACCACCATGCCCAGCTAATTTTTTGTATTTTAGTAGAGACGAGGTTTCACCACGTTGGCCAGGATGGTCTCGATGTCCTGACCTCGTGATTCACCTGCCTTGGTCTCCCAAAGTGCTGAGATTACAAGCATGAGCCACCGCACCCAACCCCAAATATATAGTTTTAAAGGATAACAAGGGTCACTTGTCATAAGTCCACCAAAGCAACCAGAGAACTGTGAAGACTCAACTGCCACTAAATCTGCCATCTGTCCTGTCATTTCTAAAAAGACCAGTTTCGTAGTTCCAATTTCTGAGTGTATTAGAATCTCCTGAAAACTTTCCAAAGAAATAAATTACCGGGTTTCTCATTTAACCTGATAAATAAGAATTTTTTATTAACAAGCTTTTTACAAGATTCTTAGCAGGTAACTGGGCTTTTACCTTCTAAAAGCCCAGTTATTTGGAAACCAGTGTTTTATTTAGTAGACACTAAAGTTTGGTAGTTCCTAATTGGGTGGTGGGTTTGTCCAGATAGCCTTACACTAACTCAGCTTCCTCCTTTCCCTGCACATCTCAGAGACGTCATTACGGTAAATTTTCAAGGTTTCCCTTACGTGTATGAATATTCCAAAATGCCTGTAAATTTAGTTAATAATTTAGAAGTTCTATTATGACCATGATACTAACTGAAGACCCAGATTCTATTTTATAAAGTGTGGCTAAACTGGTTTATAGCAATAGTAATTCTCTCCTTATCGCAGGGAAACATGTTGCTTATGAAAACCTCTTCAGTTGCACTCCATAACCTCAGACAATTTCTCCAGGCATGACTTCCATCCTTCTGCGGTAAGGAGCAGCCCTTTGTCATCATCACCACTATATTCTATGCCTTAAACTGGCATTTGTCTCATGTTTCAATAATGTTAATAGTCACATATTTATACTCTGACGTTAACTTTTAATTTTAACTTGCCATTATCTGATGGAGGTGAACTCCATTATTTTTAGTTTAAAATGTTTCTTAGTTTTCTAGAGACCAGCTGTAAGAGGTATGTCGTGATCATCAAATGGTGAGGATTTATCCCAAGCACTTTAGCAGGATAGAATTCTAATCAAGCTTTGCTTGGATAATATACTAATGTGTTAGTGGCTGTAATATTTTCCAATGATGCAAGATATATTTACAATCTAATCATTGTTCTGATAATAGCAAAATGTTAGCATTATTTTCAATCATCTTAAGTGTCCTGGGGTGGAGGTCAGGGAGGGAAGCCATGCAGTCATCATCTGTCAACCAGAATCTTTCCTTTTTTATTGTTTTCTAGGGGTAGAGTTGGGTCAGAATTCACCTGAGACAAACTTGAGAAGTTAAGTAGGAACAATTTTGCCCTACTCTTCCTTTTCTGCCAATGCACATTTCTGCTCAGCCTGCTGCTTAGATGCTGCCTCCTTTTGAGGTCTGATAATGGATTAAGGTGTTAGCCCTCTCAGGGTTATTTGTATTTTAGTAATGCGAAGTACCACATGATTTTAAGAACTGCAAGGCTAACATTCTAAAACTGTCTCACAGGAATGTGATTCCGCTTCCTTCCAATGCCTCTGATGCACAGCCTCCTCTCCTCTCTCTTAAAAAAGACCTTGAAGCAGGTTATGGACTCCCCAGCCTTCCTGAAATCTAAGGTACATTTCCCTTTGTGGATGCTTACAGTGCAAGCCCGATCAGGTTCAAGAGTCAGGTGACTGTAGTTCATCAGCTGCTGAGTATAATTACATGCTGATGTCTATCAGAATAAAAGATAGTCAAGAGACATTTATGCCACCCTTATGTATATTAAGTTATTAAAGAATATAAAAATAATTATTCCACTAACATCACTTTACAGTGTCAAGATATATTGAGAGACACAGTTCATAATTTTACACTTAATTAATGCACAGTAATAGGCTAGTTTCTCCATAATTGAATAACAGCCTGTGCTGAGTCTTCTGACAGGCTTTGGGCAATAAGCTTGAATGGCCTTGCTCTGATTAGTTTAAGACATGCCCGTGACTGCCTTTCTTTCTTTCTTTCTTTTTTTTTTTTTTGCACAGATATGGGGGGTTTAACAGAGTATATAAATGTCAGGGAAGTCCTTTGCTTATGAACAATGAGTCACAAAATGATTACAGACATCATAGGTTATTTATTGTGGTTCTAGGACATTTTGGAACTATGATCATTAATATAATAGAGTTGTGAATCTTTTTGGTTTTCTACATCTGAAGAATTAAATGGGAAAGGGCCATCAAAGAACGTTTCACTTTCATGCTTGACCACCTTAAAGAATCCTACATAAAATAAACCCAAATTTTATGGCTTACATTTTAGAGACAGTATTTTATGAAGATGCTTAACCATCAGGATTATAAAGACAAGCAGAGATATACAATAAAAAAGCAACCTTTGTTTTATCTTGAATGGTCTAGATTAAAAGGTAATAATGTTCACTACTAATTTTCAAGCATATTTAATGCCAAGCACTACACATACATTATCTCATTTCATCCATTTAAAATAAACCACAAAAAAGGTACACATATCCCCATTTTACAGTTGAAAACATTGAGACTCATAAAGGCTTATTTGCATACTTTCAAGGGCGGACATTTCTAAATGCAAAGCTCATGCATTTCCCTCAGTGTCATGCTGCTACTCTAATTAGAAAAGCAGTGTGGAAGGGACAACATGAATAATTTAATTTGACTCATGTGTAGGCTGTTTGCCAGCTAGTTACCATCTCTTTACTATGAACTTGATTAAACAAGCCAAGCTTGGCTTAAAATAATGCTCCTCAAGCAATTTGCATCTATCTTTAAGGTTGGCAGGGAAACTGACCTCTACCAATCTGTTTTTGCTTATAAACATAAAACAAACAGGACCTTGGATAAAACCTAAAAGGAAGAAAGATGTTTTTATTATAACAATTAAGACTCATGCATGAGCTATTCATTAATGCCCTGCAAGTTGACTTTTTGGCATAGAAAAATACAATCAAAATTCCAGAGACATCCCAAAACTTTTCTATCACACATTTAAAACAAATGAACAAATGAATTAGTAGCTAAGTGAAGCATCTCTACAGTATTAACACAGATTTTGATATATTTTAAAACTAACCTTTAACTTATTGAGCTTATGCATAGGTTATGTATCTTATTTCCTCATGGAGATATTAGAAGATTTTTTCTGAATGATTTTTTTTTGCTTTGAGTTTCTTGGAAGTAGAGGTGTTAAACATCCAATATCTTAACAATCTACCTATTTTTTAATAGAAAATTACTTTAGCAGTGTTTTGTAATTTTCCTTTTAGAGATATTTTACATTTTTGGTTAGATGTATTCCAAGGTATTTTTTTTTTTTTTTTTTTGTTTTAGTATGGCTATTTGAAAAGATTGCATTCTTGATTTGGCTCTCAGCTTGAACATTATTGGTATATAAAATGCTACTGATTTTTGTACATTGATTTTGAATCTTGACACTTTACCAAAATCATTTATCAGCTCCAGCAGCCTTGTGGTGGAGTCTGTAGGGTTCTTTTTTTTGAGACGGAGTCTCGCTCTGTCTCCCGGGCTGGAGTGCAGTGGCTGGATCTCAGCTCACTGCAAGCCCCGCCTCCCGGGTTTACGCCATTCTCCTGCCTCAGCCTCCCAAGTAGCTGGGACTACAGGCGCCCGCCACCTCGCCCGGCTAGATTTTTGTATTTTTTAGTAGAGACGGGGTTTCACCGTGTTAGCCAGGATGGTCTCGATCTCCTGACCTCGTGATCCGCCCGTCTCAGCCTCCCAAAGTGCTGGGATTACAGGCTTGAGCCACCGCGCCCAGCCGTCTGTAGGGTTTTTTAGATGTAGAATCATATCATCAGTTTTAAGAGAAATAATCTGACTTCTTCTTTTCCTGTTTGGATGACTTTTACTTCTTTCTCTTTCCTGATTGCTTTGGCTAGGACTTCCAGAACCATGCTGAATAGGAGCGGTGATTGTCGGCATCCTTGTCTCATTCCAGTTCTTAAGGAGAATGCTTCCAGTTTTTGCTCATTCACTATAATATTGACTGTGGGTTTGTCATAGCTGAAAGAAACATAGATGATACAAACAAATGGAACAACATTCGATGCTCATGGATTGGAAGAATTGATATTGTTAAAATGGCCACACTTCCCAAAGCAATTTACAGATTAGTGTTTTCCCATCCAACTTCAATGTTAATTTTCATGGGTAGAATTAGAAAAAACTATTATAAAATTCATATGAAATGAAAAAAAAAGCCCAAATAGCTAAAACAATCCTAAGCAAAAGGAACAAAGCCAGGGGCATCACACTACCTGACTTCAAACTATACTACAAGCCTACAGTAACCAGAGCAGCGTGGTACTGGTATAGAAACAGACACGTACACCAATGAAACAGGATAGAGGACCCAGAAATAAAGTCCAACACCTGTAAGTATCTGATATTTGATGAAGTTGATAATAACAAATAGGACAAAGACTCCCTATTCAATAAATGGTGCAAGGACAACTGGCTAGTCATAGGCAGAAGAATGAAACTGGGCTTATCTCATCATATACAAAAATTAATTCAAGATGGATTGAAGACTTAAATGTAATACCTCAAACTATAAGAATCCTAGAAGAAAACCTAGGAAACATCATTCTGGACATTGGCCTTGGCAAAAAGTTTGTTACTAAGTTCCCAAAAGCAATTACAACAAAAATAAAAACTGACAAATGTGACCTAATTAAACTAAAGAGCTTCTGCACAGCAAAAGAAACTATCAACAGAGTAAACAGACAACCTACAGATTGAGAGAAAATATTCACAAATTATGTATCTAACACAGTTCTAATATCCAGAATCTATAAGAATCTTAAATCAACAAGGAAAACAAGGAGAAAACCCCACTTAAGAAATGGGCAAAGGACATGAACAGACACTTCTCTAAAGAAGACATACATGCAACCAACAAATATATACATATATAAGCTTAACATTACAAATCATTAGAGAAATGCAAATTAAAACCAAAAAAAGATATCATCTCACCCTATTCAGAATGGCTACCATATTCTTAATAAGACAAAAAATAAACAGATATTGGTGAGGTTGTGGAGAAAAGGGAACATTTATGTACTGTTGGTGGGAATGTAAATTAGTTCAGCTACTGTGGAAAGCAGTTTGGAGCTTTTTCAAAGAACTTAGAACTACAATTCCACCCTGCAATCTCATTACTGAATATTGTAGTAGTTCCCAAAGGAAATCATTCTACCTAAAAGACACATACATGCATATGTTCATTGCAACACTATTCACAGTAGCAAAACATGGAATCAACCCAGATGCCCAACA